>NC_058407.1:76135405-76239032 GCF_002201575.2 Neomonachus schauinslandi | reverse complement strand
GGCGGTGGTGATGGTGGCGGTGGTGATGGTGGTGGTGGTGACGATGGTGGTGGTGATGGTGGCGGCAGTGGTGGTGACGGTGGCGGCGGTGGTGATGTTGGCGGTGGTGGCGGTGGCGGTGATGGTGGTGGTGGTGTCCATTTAGGAGGTATTTAGTCGGGGTGCCTGGGTGGCTCAGTCGTTAAGCGTCTGCCTTCGGCTCAGGTCATGGTCCCAGGGTCCTGGGATCAAGCCCCGCGTCGGGCTCCCTGCTCAGCTGGGAGTCTGCTTCTCCCTCTCCCTCTTCCCCTGCTTGCGTTCCCTCTCTTGCTGTGTCTCTCTCTGTCAAATAAATAAATAAAATCTTTAAAAAAAAAAACTTTTCTAGGGGCGCCTGGGTGGCTCAGACGTTAAGCGTCTGCCTTCGGCTCAGGTCATGATTCCGGTGTCCTGGGATCGAGTCCCACATCGGGCTCCCTGCTCAGCGGGAAGCCTGCTTCTCCCTCTCCTGCTTCCCCTGCTGTGTTCCCTCTCTCGCTATGTTTCTCTCTCTGTCAAATAAATAAATAAAATCTTTAAAATAAAAAAAAAAAGGAGGTATTTAGTCTTGTGCTTAATAGTAGGAAGTAAATATGATAATATATAGAATTTTAAATCAGGAAATTGTCATATAATAGTACTATTTAGAAACATGGATGCAAATACCTAAAAAAAAAAGCAATATGGAGGTTTCTCAAAAATTGAAAATAAAACTATCATATAATCCACAGTTCCACTTTTGGGCATTTTTCCAAAAGAAATGAAAATGCTAATTCAGAAAGATATACGCATTTCAATATTCATTGTAGCATTGTTTACAAGAGCCAAGACGTAGAAACAACTTCAGTGTCCAATGGATAAATGCATAAAGAAAATGTGAGACAGGTGATAGATGATAGATAGATAGATAGATAGATAGATAATAGATAGATAGATAGATAATAGATAGATAATGGGATATTACTCAGCCATAAAAAGGAAGGAAATCCAGCCATTTGGGACAACATGGATGGAGCTTGAGGGCATTATGCTAAGTGAAATATCTCAGAGAATGACAAGTATCATATGACCTCACTTCTATGTGGAATCTAAAAGACAAATAAATGAATAAAATCCAAACTCATAGATACAGAGAACAGATTGGTGACTGCCAGAGGGGTGGGGTGGAAGGTGGGTAAAATGTGAGAAGGGGGTCAGAACGTACAAACTTCCAGCTGTAAAATAAGTCACAGGATGTAATGTATAGTATGGTGGCCATAGATAATAGTACTGTATTGCATATTTCAAAATTGCTAAGAGAATAACTCTTAAAAGTTCTCATCACATGAAAAAAAATTTCTAACCATGTTTGGTGACAGACATTAACTAGACTTGTGGTTGTCATTTCACAGTCTATACAATTATCAAATCATTATGTTGTACACCTAAAACTAATATAATGTTATATATCAATTATATCTCAACAAAAAAAATTTTTTTTAATTTTAAAAAAAGAGCTAAAAGATGAGAATGGTTGCTTCCAGGGCAGGACTAGCGGGTGGGGCAGTGGGCTGCTATTCCTTCTTGCAAGCTTTGTCTCTCCATTTGACTTTGTTTTCCTCCCATTCCATGTGTAATGGTGGCTGATGGGGCCCTCCATCAGCCCCACCCACACCAGCCTGGGAACCCCCAGGCCTCCTCACTGCCAGTGCACCCTCTTTGAGAATCAGAAGCAGTGGTTCCCTCACAAAAAGATTTGAAACGTCTGGCACTCTCCCTCACCACCAGACCTTGCTCATCAATTCCTTGTGTCCCCAGAAGCTGGGCTGGGGGACCTGGCTGGGCTCCTCCACCATGTCAGCTCCCAGTGTTCAGCGTCCCCCAATGCTGGGTGGAATGACTGGCGAAATAAAGTGCTGTGATGGTTCTTTGTGACCTCCCCACCTCTCATCTTCTCCCTCCCCCCCTCCTTCCTTCTCTCCCTCCATTTCTGCCTTAGGTTACAGCGGATTTTAAAAAGTAGCTAGAGGAGGAAGCAGAAGGCCTACTGTCTGCTGTCATTTGGAAGCAGGAGGTGTGGGTCTGTGAAGCTTCAGTTAAGAAGAGCAAATAGATGGGCGCCTGGGTGGCTCAGTCGGTTGAGCGTCTGCCTTCGGCTCAGGTCATGGTCCCAGGGTCCTGGGATCGAGTCCCGCATCGGGCTCCCTGCTCGGCGGGAAGCCTGCTTCTCCCTCTCCTCCCCACTTGTGCTCTCTATCTCACTATCTCTGTCTCTCTCTCTCAAATAAATAAAATCTAAAAATAAAATAAAAAAAAAAAGAAGAGCAAATAGGGCGCCTGGGTGGCTTAGTTGGTTAAGCGACTGCCTTCGGCTCAGGTCATGACCCTGGAGTCCCTGGATCGAGTCCCGCATCGGGCTCCCTGCTCGGCGGGGAGCCTGCTTCTCCCTCTGACCCTCCTCCCTCTCATGCTCTCTGTCTCTCATTCTCTCTCTTGCAAATAAATAAAATCTTAAAAAATAAAACACTTAAAAAAATAAAGATTTTGGGCGCCTGGGTGGCTCAGCTGGTTAAGCAACTGCCTTCGGCTCAGGTCATGATCCTGGAGTCCCGGGATCGAGTCCTGCATCAGGCTCCCTGCTAGGCAGGGAGTCTGCTTCTCCCTCTGACCCTCCTCCCTCTCATGCTCTCTGTCTCTCATTCTCTCTCTCTCAAATAAATAAATAAAATCTTAAAAAAAAAAAAAAGAAGAAGAAAAAGAGCAAATATTTTGCTGCTTCTCTGGTGGAAGAGCCCCAGGCATGAGAGAGTGGTACCCTCGGGCTTTCCCTTCCTCTTCCCCTTGTTCCCTCTCCCTGTTCTTTGTGTGTGACAGGAACTTATTACAACACAAATAGGAAAGAAAGCCCAGGGGGTTCTGTCTCTCGGAAATGGTTTAAAGAGGCAGGGATATGCTTTTAGAGCATGGGATTTTCCAGAGCCTTTAAAATTTTGTTGTCTTCTTTGACCCAGCTATAAAGATTGACAGAGATTTATAAGCGCAGGTGCTCACTAAATTAGACTGCCTGTAATGGGCAAGTAAGATTTTTAATAAATAAGGAAGTTTTATCTACAGCATTGATACTTTACTGGTTCAACTTACAGCTTTTGTTCAGTCTCTAAAAACTCTCTTTTCAAGACCTTTGCTCCTAATCATTCCTTCCTTTACTTTCCTCCATTCTTCAAAGATGCATTCGTTATTTCTTGTGCATCTACCATGTGGCTGTCATGGTCCAGGCACCAGGGATGTCCTGGTGAATAAGCAAGACAAGGTCCTTACCCTGTGTAGCCTTCCTTCCAGCAGAGAAGATGGACACTAAATAAACAACAATGAAGGAGCAAGTTCAGTGCCAAGGAGAGAGGGAAACGATGGGGTGGAGCGTGATGGGTCAGCATGGCTGGCCAGGGCAGGCCTCCTTGAGCAGGTGAGGTCTGAGCTGAGACCTGAGTGAGGGGGGGAGCGGCCTTGCAAGGACCTGTCAGAGTGTCCCAGGCTTGAGAGCATTAAGCAAGTGGGGAGCAGAAGGGGTGAGGTCATGGGGTGGGCAGGGCCCAGCAAATGGAGGACCATGTTGGCTGTGAAAGCAAGTTTGGGTTTTATTCTCAGTGAAATGAGGAGACTTTGGAGTTTGTAGTTTACAAGCTTGTAAGCAGTATGGTGACATGATTGCATTTGCTTTAAAGATTACTCTGACTGCCATGTGACAAATTGGCTTTAAGGGGCTGGAGTGAAGCAGGGAACCCAGTTAGGAGGCTGCTAAACTGTCAAGTAAGAGGTGGGAGAATCTTGAACTGAGGCAGAAATCATGGCAATGAAAGGCTATGGACAGTTTGGGGTGTATTTTGGATACATAGTCAACAGGACCTGCTCACAGTGGGATGAGGGGGAGACAGAAGCCAAGATTCCTAAGCTTCTGGCTTGAACAACAGGGTGGATGAGGGGAAGCTCTTTATTGAGATGAAAGACTAGGAGAGGGGTTTGCTGGGTGTGGAAGGGGAATATAGTCACAGAAGGCAGAGAGAAAAGGGACTGGTTGTTTAGAAGGGTGATAGAGAAGGGAATGAAGACTGAGGAGAGCGTGGGTGACTTTCAATGTGGTAATTTCTGCAGAATTGTGGCGGGAAGTCAGACTTAAGGAGCTGGTGGACACCGTGAGGGCAGGGACCATGTCGATGTTTGCTCACAGCTGGGTCCCCAGTGTCTGGCCTGGCAAATGATAGCACTCCAATATTTGTGAAATGAATGAACAAATGAACAGGTGGTAAGGCAGTGTTGGAACTGAGTGTAAACCACTTTCAGTACACTTGGCAATGAAGACATGGGGAGAAAGAGGATACACTAGAGTAATGGCAGGTTTTTAAATTTATTTTCAAAGTCGTGGACAAGGGATTCCTGAGAGTGGTTCTAGTCATAGAATAGAAAATCTCTAGGAGGTATTGATGACAGATGCTGGACTGGGAAGGAAAACTGAGAGAAGGAGGTCCCAGAGCAGGAGGGGACAGGAAAAGGGGAGGACAAGGGAGAGGATGAGGAGGAGACTTGCTGCTGGGTCTCTCCCAGTTCACGGCTCAGCAGTATTTGCTGAATACTGGTTACATGTCAGGCATCATTCCAGGTGTTAAATAATATGAGGATAATTTATGCAGTGTTTTCTCCTTGGGAGAAAATAATGAAACACAAGGTCTAAGAAAATAGAATATTAATATAACACTTAAGAATTTGGTTGTCCGTTCCAACAGTGCTGGACAATATTTTATGACAATAAAACAATAAACAAAACAACACTCTGCCTTCATGGAACTCAGCTGGATAATGATCACGACTTATTACTTAAAATGGACTCACTTTCTACCTTTTGTGGATGAAATATCGGTCAGATTTTCAACAATGAACCTTAAAATCTTTCTTGTAAGCGCCTTGCACAAAGGGATATACATCAAGTTATGCAGACAGGGTTGGGTTCAGAGAATATTTTGTATTTGGCACAAAAGTGAAATCACAAGGTATTTAAAATTCGGGGGATTTAAGGAGGCATATAAATATCCTGACAGGGCGCCTGGGTGGCTCAGTTGGTTAAGCGACTGCTTTCGGCTCAGGTCATGATCCTGGAGTCCTGGGATCGAGTCCCGCATCGGGCTCCCTGCTCGGCAGGGAGCCTGCTTCTCCCTCTGACCCTCCCCCCTCTCATGTGCTCTCTGTCTCTCTCATTCTCTCTGTCTCAAATAAATAAATAAAATCTTAAAAAAAAAAAAATATCCTGACAAGCACTGTTGGAATGGACAACCAAACTCTTACGTGTTGTATTAATATTTTATTTTATTAGACCTTGTATTTCATTATTTTTTCCCAAGGAGAAAACACTGCATAAATTATCCTGATATTATTTCATCTTCTAAGGTAGAACATTAAAGTTTTATTCCATACATATGGTGCTAGATGGGCCAAATGTGTTTCAGATCATCATTAAAAGCCTCATACCAGTTTTGGGAGAAATTCAGTGAGCTAGTGAAGTGAGATTTGCAGGTAACAGAAAAAAAAAATCTGTGATTAAATTATGTGTTGTTAATAAATAACAATGTTCTCTTCAGAACGAAATTGTTGTCATTCACCCCCTTCCCCTATTTCAAACACTTTTCCTTATTGATTGAATTCAGATGAGTAGCTCTTGACTTCATTCCCCTGCTACCTGTCAAAAATGAAATAATTGAATGAACAAAGTGTGAAAAATGAGTCTATACAGAAAATATAGCCACCAGTTAAAGTGATGTTTGTAGAATCATGTTTGCTTAACCGATTAATGTCTTCACTTCAAAATCTTTTGGTAAAAGTTTAAGTCTAATTAATAAGCGAATGTTCTTGATTCAGAGCACAATATCATGAAATGGGATCTAACTTCAGATTTTAAAAAGGGTTCTTTTTTTTTCTAATTTCTCTATGACACTTCTAGTGTCTTTAATTTTCTCCATTCATTCTCAATGAATTTTCTCTTTTTAAAAGTGTGCTAGGGGTTGCCTGTGTGGCTCAGTCAGCTGGGCCACTGACTCCTGATTTCGGCTCAGGTCATGATCTCAGGGTCGTGGGATCGAGTCCCACGTCGGGCTGGGCATAGCCTGTTTGGGATTCTTCTCTCTCTCTCTCTGCCCCTTCTCACCATTCTCTCTTAAAAAAAGAGAAAAAAGAAGAAAAAAGCATGCAAGGACATATGTTAACTGGAAGCAGAAATATTCCAATCCTTAGCTGTAAACCTTATAATGGCTACCTCAAGACGATTAACAATCGCTTAACTTGGCGAAGCAGGAAGATGGTGGTGGTGGGCACTATGGGAGCAGTAACTTTGTCCCACCATTTGTTACTGGCACAAACCAACTAACAAAACTATAATACTATCATTTATTATTTGTGAATTTGAACTCTTATTATTAGGTGCATACATATTTATGATTACTGTCTTCTTGATGAATTAACCATATATCATGATGGCATACCCCTCTTTCTCAACAGTAATATTCCTTGTTCAAAAGTCTAATTAGTCTGATATTAATATAGCCACTACAGCTATTTTGGATTAGTATTTTCATGGATTATTTCCATACTTTTAATCTATGTCTTTATGTTGAAAATGGATTTCCTTTAATATGCAAGACTCGTGTAATTTCGTCTTGCTTTTTTTCACCCAATCTAACAATCTTTGTCTTTTCACTGAAGTGTTCAGACCATTAATGTAATTATAAATATTGCTGCATTTAAATCTGCCATCTTGCCAATCATTTTCTGCTTGTCCCATATGTTCTTTTTCCTTTGTCCCCCCACCCCACACTTACTGGCCTCCTTTGGATTTATTGAATTATTATTTATGATTCTTTTTTATCTCTCCTATTGGCTTATTAGTTATACTATTTTTTGGTTCTGTAGGGTTTACATCACACATTTTTAGCTTACCACAGTTTGCTTTCAAATATTACTATGGTACTTCCTGTTTAGCATAAGACCTTTCCCATAGAATTCTTCCATTTTTCTCTCTTGTTCTTTGTGCTACTATTCCCATTCATTTTACTTCAGTATATTTTATAAAATGTACAGTGCCTTTTAAGGACTTCTACTTCAGACCATCATCATTTGAAAAGGTTAAAATTAGGCACACCTGGGTAGCTCAGTCAGTTAAATGTCCACCTCTTGATTTCGGCTCAGGTCATGATCTCAAGGTTGTGAGATCAAGCCCTGCATCAGGCTCTGCACTGGCTGTGGAGCCTGCTTAAGATTCTCTTACTCCCTCTCCATCTGCCCCTCCCCCTCCTCTCTCTCCCTTTCTTAAAAAAAAAAGGTTAAAATTAAGAAAAATGTTTTTCTTATCAACCCACATTTTTTCCTGTTGCCATGCTCTTTATTTCTCTGTGTAAATAAAAATTTCTGTCTGAAAGGTATTTTTACCAGATATAGAATTCTGACCTGACTTATTTTTTTCTTCCAGTTCTTTAAAGATGTGACTCCACTGTCTTCTGCTTGCCTAATTTCTGACAAGACATCTGTTCTACTTTCTATCTTTGTGTCTCTGTTTCTTTATTCCCTTTATCTTTGGGTTTCAGCCATTTGACTATGATGTGCCTCAGTGAGTTTTTCTTCGTATTTATACTTCTTCTGCTCTCTGAACTTGTTAGATCTGTGTGGTTTGTTGTCTTTTGTTAATTTTGAAAATAATTTTTTCAAATAATTCTTCTGTCCTGTTTTCTATTTCTTGTCCTTCTGGACTCCAAGTACACCCATGTTAGATGAGTCGTTATTGTCCTATGGCTCTCAGATGTATTCTGTTTACTCCACTCCTTATTTGTCTTTGTGATGGACTTTGAATCATTTCATCAACCTATATTCAAGTTTACTGATTCTTTCCTTTGCTGTGTCTAGTTTGCTGATAAGCCTAGGGAAGGAATTCTTCATCTCTAGTACATACATTTTTAGTTTCAAGAATTTCTACTTGATTCTTTTTATTGTTTCCATCATTCTACTGAAATTTTCCATTTGTGAATGTATGATGTTTACCTTTTCCACTAAAGCCTGTAACACATTAATCACAGTTATTTTAAAGTCCCTGTTTGATAATTCCAACACCTGGGTCATTTTGGGGTCTGAATCTGATTCTGTTAACTGCCTTCTCACTGGATAATGGGTCTTTTTTTCTTTTCTTTTTGGTATATCATACTTTCATTGAATTAACAGATACTGTCTATAAAAGACCAGTATAGACAGAGTTACACACACTTGACAATGGGCACATTACTTACTCTGTCACGCGTTAGTAGTTGTTCGTATTTGAGCTGGATGTTTTTGTTGTTACTATTATGTCAGTTAGCTTCAGCTCACCAGTCTTCAAATTTGGCCAATGGTAGGTTGCTCCTACTTTGTGCTTAGAGTGAAGCCTGGATTGCCCGAAGGGTTTTGGGGTTTGTGTGTGTGTGTTTTCCCAGTTTTCTGCTCTCAGCTATTAACAATTCCCATCTGTTTGCATGCCTGCAGGGAGAATGGTTTTCTTCCTCTCTGAGGAGCAGATTGCAATTGCTTATTATTTGGTGAAGGCTTCTAGTGAGGGTAGGTAAGGTTAGAAGGACTTGTTCACCTGAATTTTGGAAATGGGGCTTTCTTAGTGTTCCAGACTTCCCCCCTATAACATTCCATGCCCCTTACCCCATCCTCCTTTGTGTTTGAGGGGAGGCTTTGGGGAGAGCTCTTGACTGGGCACAGGCTCCTGCCCCTCTCCCGGTGGTAGATGACCTCTGCTTTGTATCAGGCCTCGGGCAGCTGTCTCACCAGTCCCTCAGCTGGGGAGAGTTTTGCTACTAGTCCTCTTTTTGCCGCAGGGGAAATTAAACTCAGTGTGGAACCTCATTTAAGAAGAGCAAACATTTTGCACCTTCCCTGGTGGAAGAGCCCTGGGCATCAGACCATAGGCTCCCTTGACTTTCTGGAGAAGGAGAATGGTCTTCCTTCCCCCTACTGTTTCTCCCTGCTCTTTGTATGTGACAGGAATTTATTACAGCACAAATACAGGAGGTAGCCCAGGGGACTCTGCCTCTCAGAATTGTTTGGAAGGGATAAGGAAATGCTTTATCTCAGAATTTCTGAAGCCTTTATGGCCATTTTTCCCCCTTAACCTGACCCACCAGAGTATTAACATGGATTTATCAACATAGACACTTTCTAAATGAGACTGCCTCTAAAACAGTTCAAGTCACTGGACAAATAAAACCTTTACTAAATATGAAAATTCTACTTATAACATTAGTACTTTAACACTTCAAGTTACTTCTGTGCAGAAACTCTCTTTTTCCACGGTCTTGTTTCCAATTATTCTCATCTTTGCCTGTTTTTGGTTCTTGCCTTTCTTCATTCATTCATTCATCAACAAACATTGATTGGGCATCTACCACGTGGCTATCATGGTCCAGGCACCAGGGATGTCCTGGTGAATAAGCAAGACAAGGTCCTTACCCCTGTGTAGCCTTCCTTCCAGCAGAGGAAGATGGACACTAAATAAACAACAATGAATGAAGGAGCAAGGTCAGTGCCATGGAGAGAGGGAAACAGGATGGTGTGGAGGGTGATGGGTCAGCATGGCTCGTCAGGGCAGGCCTCCGTGAGCAGGTGAGGTCTGAGCTGAGAGCTGGGGGGCAGGGGGCAGCCCTCTGCAAGGACCTGTCAGAGGGTCCCAGGCTTGAGAGCAATGAGCAAGTGGGAAGCAGAAGGGGTGAGGTCATGGGGTGGGCAAATGGAGGACCATGTTGGCTGTAAAAGCAAGTTTGAATTTTACTCTGAATGAAATGGGGAGACTTTGGAAGGTTTTGGTTGGTTTGTTTTGTTTTGTTTTTCATAGTGTGGAAGTAACCTGATCAGGTTTGCTCTTCCAAAATGCTCAGTGTGGCTGCTGTGAGAAGCAGGGAACCCAATTAGGAAGCTGTTACACTGTCTAGTGAGAGGCGAAAGAATCTTGAGCTAAGGTGGCAATGATGGCAATGAAGGGCTATGGACAGTTCGGGGTATATTTTGGTTTTTTATATGTATATTTAAGTATAGTTGATATAATGTTATATTAGTTTCAGGTGTACAACATGGTGATTCAACAAGTATGGCGAGCATAGGGATATATATTTTGGATATAGAGTCTACAGAATCTGCTAACAATGGGGTGAGGGGGATAGGGAGAAGCCAAGATTTTTAAGTTTCTGGCTTGAACAACAGGGTGGATGGGGAAGCTCTTTATTGAGATAGAAAGACAAGGGGAGGGATTTGCTGGGGGTAAGAGTTTAGGGGTGGGGGATAGTCACAGAAGGCATGAGATCCCTGTGGCAGAGAAAAGAGGGATTGATTGTTTAGAAGGATGATAGAGGAGATAAATGAGGAATTAGAAGAGCATTCATGACTGTCAGTGTTGTGATTTCAGAATGGCGGAACAGATGTCAGACTTCAAGAAGATGATGAACACTGTGGGAGCAGGGACCATGTCAGTGTTTGCTCATAGTTGGATCCCCAGTGCCTGGCACACAGCCTGGCAAATGGTGGGTGCTCCTCATTTACTTTTGAAATGAATAAATGACAGAGTGGGAGGTAAGGAAATATTGGAACTGAGTGTTGAAGACTTTCAATAAATTTGGCAATGAAGGAATGTGGAGAACTAACATGCTAACTAGCAGAGATAGCAAATTTTAATTTTTTATATTAAATTTAATGGGTAAGGGAGGCATGAATGTTTGTAGTCACAGAAAAAATAACTCTAGAGAAGAGAGATGAGGAAGCTGGTCTGTGAAAGGATGATTAATGGCATAAGGTTCTTCCATAGGGGAAGGAAGGTAACATCTGTTATTCATCCATTATGTACCAGGAAGTGGGCCAGCACCTCACATCTGTTATCTTGCTCAACCATCACAACGGTCATTTAAGGTAGAGTGGCCAAATAAAATACAGGACACCCAATTAAATTTTAATTTCAGATAGCAAAAAATCAGGATGACTTATGCAGTATTTGGGACATACTTATATTTAAATATTCAATGTTGATCCAAAATGCAAATTTGACTGGGTCTCTGATACTTTTATGTATTAAATGAGGCAACTCTACTTTAGGGGTAGATAATATCATTGTCATTTTTCCTGAAGGAAACTGAGGATCTGATAGATTGAATAATATTGCCTACATTCACAAAGTTATTAAAAGTGGTGGTCAGAATTGGAACCCAGCCTGTCTGACTCCTGAACTTATGCTTTTCCCATGGGTGGCCCCATGGGAGATTGGAGTCGCGTCTGAGGTAGGGCTTAGCTCAATAAGTCAGCGCTTTTCCCGCTTGTATGTATCACTGGCCTCTAGTTAAACTCTCAAGGGTGGGGAGATCTTTGGGATCATTTTTGTGTCTGCTAAAAGCACCACTAAATCATTCTTGATGGACTTCTAGGTGGGATATTTTTGCCAATACATTGAGATGAATGACATTAATAGGCTAGTCTTTTCCTGTTTTTTTGTTTTAAATCTCCAAACACTGGGCTGATTTAGAGAGTGTGCCTGACCGGACAGCATGCCACAGCGCTGCTGCAGGTGGCTAGATGTTCACCAAGTTGACATGTTTTGAGTGAGGAGGGCAGCTTTCTCTCTTTAAAAAAAAGAAGCTATCATTTTTTTAAAATACAGATATGTACCCAGTACTGAAATTATTTGGGGGAACTATGATTGTACTTTGGAGCAAGACATGGGTTAGATAAAGTTAATAAAACTTCTTTTATTTTTTTAAGATTTTATTTACTTATTTTACAGAGAGAGAGAGAGTTAGCAAGAGCAGAAACACAAGCAGGGGGAGTGGGAGAGGGAGAAGCAGGCCCCCCGCGGAGCAGGGAGCCCAATGCGGGGCTCCATCCCAGGACCCTGGGACCATGACCTGAGCCGAAGGCAGATGCTTAACGACTGAGCCACCCAGGCGCCCCATGGCTAATAAAAGCTTCTAACAGGTCATATAGACTAGGACTTAAAACCTCTGAGTCTGCAGTCAGAGGGACTGGGCTTTGAATCTTGCTCCACAATATATTTGATATTGGGCAAGTCATTTAGCCTTTCCTTGTCTCTTGTTTTCTGTTTTCAAAAATGGGGATGATGATAACGATAGGCACAGTACCTTCCGTACAGAGTAGGTGTGAGGACTGCGTGTGCTAGCACATAGAATAAGCCCGTAGCACACGGGCACCCACCACCTCCCTCACAGCCAATGATTACCATCCCTGAGGGTGCTTCCATTTGAAACGACACTGTATCCCCATTTCACAGGCTGGGGATGAGGTTACAGGGATTTTTTGTTGTTGTTTCACTTTGAGAGCTGTTTGTGACAAAGTTATTAAACGTGAATTTGTATGGGAGCATTGGCACAAGGCTGAGACAAAATTACCCACAAATCAAACAAATCACTAAACATAAGGAAAAAATTTTTTGCCTACTACATAGCATTTCTTTAGTTGCCTGGGTCTACATGCCACTTAATAATTGTCTTCAAGAAAAAAAAAAACTCTTAATACATGATGGTTGGACCAAAGATATAGAGCTCTGTCCTTCAATCATATAAAATGTAAGCAGATTTTGTCTTTTCACTATATTACTTCACATTTTCCACTCCTATCTCATCCTACCCCAAATGCTAAATTCATGCCCACAGCTTTTCCCTTTTACATTACAAAGCTCAGCGAATTCTACATGAAATATTATCTTTATTTTATATACATAATTAATATTATATATTCATATATAAATACATAATATATGACATATGGATTGTATTCTATATTATATATAATTTGTATGTTATAATTCATATATAATATATGAATATATTATATTCACTTTATATAATATACATGATATAATATGCATAATATATTAATGACACATAATAATATCTTATATATATGTATATATATAGTTGATTGATTTCCTTTTCATTTAATAGTGACTGAAATATGTACTAAGGGCAGTTTTTGACTCAGAATCTGTGGACATTTCCTTTCTTCTCTTTTCTGTAGTAGCTCACCCTGCATGCATGGTCTGTTGTGTTTAGTCATTTATTCGATACGTATATATTGAGCACCTACTACATGCTAAGCACTATTGTAAGTGCTGACTATTGCTATCAGACAACAAAACAAAACCTTGCCCTCATGGAACTTTGCTGTTGATTGTGATGCTTTTGCTCAAAGTCTTCTACCTTTTGTGGATGAGGCATGGCTTAGATTTTCACTCTAAGTGATCACTTTAAGTGGATCTTAAAAGTCTTTCTTGTAATTGCCTTTACATGTAGGCAAGTAAATCAAGAAATTAAGACAGGTTTGGGAGTAGAGAACAGTGTCATGTTAGGCATTAAATTAGAACCATGGAGTACTTAAAATTCAGGGGTTTAAGGAGGCATATAAATATTATGACCTTCACTGTTGGAATGATTAACCAATCTTTTAAGTGTCATTTTAATGTTTCATTTTCAAAGACCTTGCATTACACTCTCATCTCAAAAAGTAAGAATCACTGCCAAAATTTCCCATCTTGCTTGAAGTCCCATGATGGACTTCTGAGCTTTGTGTTGCACACGGTTCGCACCATGAGTAGACCAAGTCATTATAACCAACAGCAGATCAGTTTTGAGAGAAACTCACTGAGCTTTCTCACACTTTTCCTGTTGATTGATTTCAGGCCATTCTCAATTTTATTCCGCAGCTGCCTTTGATGAAGTGACCAGATGAGCTGAGTGTGGAGAATGTGGAACCACCAGTTACAAGTGAAGTTTATGGGTTCATATTCATCTAAAAGGTACCCACACCCCATTTCAATCATCTACACAGCTAAGTAACGAGCCAACCCAGCACCCCATGCTTTATTAGTGATATAAAGCAACAACCATTTTTATTATGTTCATGGGTTAGGAATTGGGAAAAGGCACAGTGGGGGAGGCTCCTCTCAGCTCCATTGTCTGTCGGAGCCTCGGCTGGTGTGACTTGTATGGCTAGGGGACACCTGAGGAGTTGGGGCTGGAAGATCCACTTCCAGACTGTTCTTCAGGAGAGTCCAAGATGGCGGAGGAGTAGGAGACCTGGATTTCGTCTGGTCCCAGGAATTCAGCTGGATAGGGATCAAACCATTCTGAACACCTATGAACTCAACAGGAGATCGAAGAAAAGAATAGCAACAACTCTCTGAACAGAAAAGCGACCACTTTCTGGAAGGTAGGACGTGCGGAGAAGTGAATCTGAGGCGATTTTCGGGAGGATAGATGGTGGGGGAGGGGCCTCCATCTGCCTCTTCTGGCAAGTGATAGAGCCGCGAAGCACAAAATCAGAACTTTTAGAAGTCGGCTCCGCTGTGGGACGTCGCTCCGGTGGCTAAGCGAGGGGTGAAACCCTCGTGTGACAGTGTGGTCTCAGGACCCTCAGGGTCACAGAAAGACCGGGGGTGCCTGAGTGCAGCAGAGCTCCCAGGTATCAAAGTAGGGAAGCCGGCTGCAGAGACGGAGTCGAGGTGCAGGCTCTCAACTCAGGGTTGCCATAAACCGTGATCCGCGGCACAGTTGGGCCACTGCTCCTCCAGCAGGGACCCAACAAGCGGCAGATCCAGGGAGACTCCCCTTCCTCCCCCGGGAGGAGCAGCACAGGAGCACACCGCAGGGATCTGCTGGGTTTGGAGACTCCACCCGGGGTCGGGTGCCAGAGATAGAAATGCTCAGTCACAGGCCGGGTCAGCACGGAGTGCGGCCGGAGACCGGGGAGACGGGAGTGACTGACGGCTTTTCTCTGGGGGCTCACTGAGGAGCGGGGCCCCGAGTTCTTGGCCCCTCCGGGCTGGAGATTGGGAGGCCTCCATTTTCACTCTCGGCCTCCAAAGCTGTGTGGAAAGCCTTCAGGGGACCAAGACAGTTCTTCACTCCCGTGTTCAGCACTGGGCCTAGAATGCTGAAGGATAGTCAGCTGGACTGTCAAGCTGAATGCCTACATATGGTCTCCCTGGAGTTGCATTACAAGATAGCTGGACTTCTCTCTTGGTGGCTCAAGACTCCAAGAACCAATGTTCCCAGTGAACAGAGTAGAAACTGCAGTCTCAGAAATCCTGTAGCATCACCTTGACTGTACTGCATTGGATGAAGCAGCTTCGAGCTCAATGAACTTCAAGGGAAAGAGACAGAGACCCCCACCTCTCAACGGAAGGTGCATCAAAGACTTTACAACCACGTTTTAAAACTGCAACAACTCCATTTTATTTTATTTTAGTTGAATTCAATTAGCCAACTGATAGTACATCATTAGTTTCAGGTGTAGTGTTCGATAAGTTATCAGTTTCATATAACACCCAGTGCTCATCACATCACGTGCCCTACTTAATGCCCATCGCCCTGTTACCCCATCCCCCACCCACCTCCCCTCCATCAACCCTCAGTTTGTTTCCTAGAGTTGAGTCTCTCATGGTTTTTCTCCCTCTCTGATGACTTCCCATTCTGTTTTCCCTCCCTTCCCCTATGGTTCTCATCACTTTAAATATCTTGATTAAGGGGCACCTGGGTAGCTCAGTCAGTTGAATGTCCTACTCTTGATTTCGGCTCAGGTCATGATCCCGGGGGTGTGGGATGGAGCCCCGCATTGGGCTCCTTGCTCAGCTTGCTCATACTTTTAACTCAGACCACACTTCATGAAAGTGGATGTCATTTAATATTTTATTATAAAGGTTATTTCCAATATTTCTAAGAGTTCTTCTTTTCTCCATACCTCCTTCATGAATTTTCTTTGTTTGGCAATGTGCTAGGCCACATACTGTTACTGAATTCTTCCTCTTCTTAAGTGGTAGAAAGACTTTGTTCTTCTGCTGATAATGGCTACAGTAAGACCATTACAGCTTTACTCTCTGGAGTCAGGAAACTGAAGATGCTGTGACCTGGGAGAACAGTAACTTCCAAGCAGTGTTTGGTACTAAACCAACTATCATAATTACTGCAATACCATTTATGATTAAAGCAATTTTATATATTATTACACTAATGATCTTATCATCTAAATACACTTCCAATTTCTTCATGCCTTTTCTGATTTTCAGTTCCATATGCACCTAAAGCTTTTTTTTTTTCAGATACAATATTATAGGTTTATTTAAAACTTAATTCTCACCTTGAGTGTGCAAAATACAAACTCCACAAAATGTTCATTTTTTACTATGTAGTTTACAAATATACAAAATAGAAGTTTGCTTAAATTTATATTACATATTTATTAAGGCAAGGAACTATATAGAAAAAACATTTGTTCTGCTTAAGGCATACTTGGGAATAAACCATTGTACAAATTACTGCACATCTGAAACCACAGTGCAAAACAGACTGTCTGCATAGAAATGTTAAAAGAAATAAACCAGGCGTATTTACCTGACTTAGGTCATAAATATAGATCGGAAGACAAAAATAGATTTTCCTTGTCAAAGTATGCAGCAGTTTGAGAACTTTGGCTTCCTCATTTGGTACCTTTAGAACCAAGGCTCACCAAGCACCATCATTTAGGTTATTAAAAACACATTTTCTGTACCTGAATTTCTTCCTCTTCTTCTAATATCGTAATAATGGCTTTTAGAAGGCAAAGAGAGTACAAGGTGATCTCTATGCTTATATTGCATCGAAACACAATTCAAGGGAATTCTGGTCTTCCCTCCCCCCAACTCCCTCCCTCCCTCCCTCATGGATCTAATTTATACCCTTATATCCACACCTTCCAGCCACCCCCTTGGTGTTTTGTAAGTCCAAGAATATTCAAGTTGGCTTTAGCATTGGAATGATAGAAGATCCAGTCACAGACCCCATCAGTTCTTTGATTTGTCTTCTGGTTTCTTTGTGTCTCCTGATTATCCATTCACAAGTTGGCTTGTTGGGAACTTGACCATGATTGTAGTGCTTTCCAGCTGGGTTCCTCCCTACCCCCCGAGGGGGCGGGGGAAGACTGTGAAAGGTCAAAAAAAAAAAATACTGAATTCTCTTCTGGCAGTGTGGGTCATATCCACTGTTTGGGGATTTAAAAGTGCCTCTTCATGTGTAAGGCGAGGTGGTCCGACCTGGAGAAGGCCTGGTCCCACTTCTGGCCCTGGAAGGGGCGGTGCACCTAAAGCTTTTACATCATTTATAAAATATATGTTTTTTAAATATAGTGAAGTGAAAAGAGCTTCTAACACTTCATAGCCTTTGCTGTCACTGGAGTTCACACATACTCGGTGTGGGTGTGGGTGTTAAAACCCTGCCAGAGGGAAGCGAGTAATGAAATATTTTATGGGGAAGAGTGGCCAGATGGCCTTATTTTGTGATAGGTGAAACAGAAATGGTGGGGACTGCTGTAAAACTTTAAAAAATTGTTTGCATTAATCTGGTGATGCTAGGCTCCTTAATTATGGTCTCTGTTCCTTCAGGGAATGCCACCCAGGAACAGGGTTTTGTTCTACAGACTTCTCCTGAATTTAATGTTCCTTAGGTTAATCAATTTATCCAAGTTCGATTCTCAATTTCCTTTTTTTTTTTTTAAAGATTTTATTTATTTATTTGACAGAGACACAGCAAGAGAGGGAACACAAGCAGGGGGAGTGGGAGAGGGAGAAGCAGGCTTCCCACGGAGCAGGAGCCCGATGCGGGGCTCGATCTCAGGACCCTGGGATCATGACCTGAGCCGAAGGCAGACGCTTAACGACTGAGCCACCCAGGCGCCCTCAATTTCCTTTATAGTGGCTTCATAGACATATGTAGATTACCAGAAGGGTACTCCTTTTTGAAGCTAAAAAGCTTGAGAGAAGTTTTTTTGGTTTTTGTGTTTAAAATCATTATTCGCGGGCACCTGGGTGGCTCAGATGGTTAAGCGTCTGCCTTCGGCTCAGGCCAAGATCCCAGAGTCCTCGGATAGAGTCCCACATCGGGCTCCTGGCTCAGCGGGGAGCCTGCTTCTCCCTCTGACCCTCTCCCCCTCATGCTGTTTCTCTCTTGCTCGCTCTCTAAAAAATAAATAAAATCTTTAAAAAAATAAAATAAAAAATAAAATAAAATCATTATTCGTGTTTTCTAACCATTAGTGGATATTGTTGTTATTTTTTTTCTAAGCCAGACCCCTGAGCATATAGTAAAAGAGAAATTACCTTGATGTGTTCACCTGCAAGCTTACTAAAAACTGCTTTGGTGCTTGAACAGAGTTCAACACTAAAATGGATCATTATGATAAAATGCTTCTTGGCTTCTTCCAGAACTTAGCATTAAATTTTCTTCCAGATAAATCGCATGCTAAGGAAGCAAAATTTTAATTTTAATACCTGGATAGCAGTGGATAGGGTGCCTAGCTGCCGAGGTCCCTGGATCATTTTGCTTAATGTTGATTGAGAACTGGTTCTTGGCTGCCTTCGTTCCATCAAATCAATTTCAGTTGGTGGATGATAAGGTCTTTCTTGTAAATGTGGTTCATCAGACCCCTGCGGGGAGTGTGTGTGGGGGGGGGGCAAGATCTTTTCTGTGTGTTCACCGGGTCAAAGTTCTTTTCATTGTAATACTAAGATGTTATGTGCATTTTTACTATGTCGACATTTGCAACTGATTGCGCAAGGGTAACTGCTTAAAACTGCTAGCACCTTAGCCCAAATCACGGCAGCGCCACCTAACGGACCTGCTAGTCATTGCATTTCTTCCCTGCCAGGTACTTGAAGCCCCTGAGGAAGCAGCAAAAATTACTGATTTTATTAAATCTTTGCCCTTGAGAAAATTTCTCCTTAATATTTTGTGTGATGAAATGGGATGTCCATATGAAGCATTTCTGCTGCATAGCAAAGTGAGATGGTTGTCTTAAAGAAATTCACTGTGTGATCTCTTGGGTTACAACTAAACTAGCTGCTTTTGCGGGGGGAATATCTTTTTTCCTTGAAAGAATGACTGACAGGGCGCCTGGGTGGCTCAGTCATTAAGCGTCTGCCTTCGGCTGAGGTCGTGATTCCAGGGTCCTGGGATCGAGCCCCGCATCGGGCTCCCTGCACCGCGGGGGAAGCCTGCTTCTCCCTCTCCTGCTCCCCCTGCTTGTGTTCCCTCTCTCACTGTGTCTCTCTCTGTCAAATAAATAAATAAAATATTTTAAAAAAAAAGAAAAGAAAGAAAGAATGACTGACAGACAAATGTTTTTGAGATATGAGTATTTACAAGACACTTCCTTGAAAATAAAGTGAGCTATCACTTCAAGGAAAATACCTGATGATACTTGTTGCCCATAGTAAAAGTTGCTTTCGAATGAAAATCAGTATTTTGGAAAATTTATACCTGCACCTCGAGCTTCTGGATACATACATCTTTTCTGATGATATAGGTTGCATATTAATGAATATGATTTTTGATATCATAATGAAATGGGTCATCATTTGGAATATCTGCATAACTCAGTAAACCAATAATTTACAAATGACCAATGCATGATGTAACAAAATCATGCATTGGTAAGTGATCTATTGATAGTGTAAGATAAGTCAATTATTTTAATGTAACAGGACACTGATGGTTCATTTGGTAAAGCTTCAGAGTCCAGATTGCAACTAACCTTTAAGAAAAGGCCACTTTTCCAGTCTTGGTGTATCAAAGAAGAATATCCACAATTATCTTAAAGAGCCAATAAAATACTCCTCCCTTTCCCAACTACATACCTGTATGAGTATCTAGTTGGAAAACTGGTGTATTATTGCTACTTTTAAATGAATTAATAAATATTTTAATTTCCCCGCTTAAATTTCTAATATGACAAATACTGACATATGAGACACAGAAATTAATGCTCTTTAGATTCAGTAATTTTTAAGAGCCTACAGGAGACTGAGAGCAGAAAGTTTGAAAACTGCTGATGTAGACCAATCTGCTTTTCAACTGGATGCCCAGGGGCATATATGTTGAAAGCAAAAGCTATCAGCACATAAAAATTTCCCACCAGGCATGCAATTCAGTTACTATCATAAATGGCCTTGGCAGAGTATTCCAGGCCTCTGTGTTTTGGGCTCTTCGATTCACTTAACAGTCACCATATGGAATTCTCAACCTCTGGCCTGAGTAGCTGTGATGTCAAGACCTCCAAACTTCTCTCTCTCATTTCTTTGGCAGAATACAAATAGAGCTCTTAGGCCAAATTTGGGGAATTTACTTCGTAGTTATTTTGCTTTGTAGTTAATGCTGCTGATGCCCAGATCTGGTTTTCTTTTTCTCTTTTCTGTTTCCTTTCCTTCTACTTTCTCTTCCCATTTTTCCTTCAAGTCTTTATTTTTAGTTTCTTTTCTTTTTTTTCTTCTAAATGTAGCTCTCTGAGAGGTTGTGAAGATTATAATAGAAATAGATCTCTCTAGGGGCGCCTGGGTGGCTCAGTCGTTAGGCGCCTGCCTTCAGCTCAGGTCATGGTCCCGGGGTCCTGGGATTGAGCCCTGCATCAGGTTCCCTGCTCCGCGGGAAGCCTGCTTCTCCCTCTTCCACTCCCCCTGCTTGTGTTCCCTCTCTCGCTCTGTCTCTCTCTGTCAAATGGATAAATAAAATCTTTAAAAAAAAAAAATAGATCTCTCTATATTCTGTACTCTAGATCTTTATTTTAGATCTATATTCTAGATCTTTCCATATTTCTATATGGAAATATTTCTTTCCTGAGAACATCATTCTACACCAAAGCATATACCCTGTGATCTCAAATAACTGGATGAAAACTCTAGTTTGTAGCTCTGAAAATTAAATGGCACATGAATTGAACATTGTCTGGTACTACTCCTTATACAGTGATGTGACCAAGTCCATAAAACATACATACTTGAGAAGTAAAAACAAATCATTAAGAGTTTGGAAGTTCATTTTGTCCAGTAGAAGGAATACAAGATTGGACAAATAAATAATTTAAAAACTACTTCATAATCTAGTAACAAATATCATGATCATAATTATCATCATGATCATCATTATGATCACCATCATAGCTACTATATATCAAAGGAAATTTTGACTCACAGCAGTCTATGCATGGAAGATAGCAAAACTGAACATTCGATTGCATCCCAACCGGTTGTAACAAGCTGAGGTTGATAAAAAGCCCTGAGCTTTGAGTGGCTTAGAATGCCACAGTTGTATTGATTCCAACTGGAAATGCTCCTCATCCATGAACATTGGTACTTGTTTTAACGAATCACACAGAGACCTATAAACTTGTTCCTACCTATCCACACTACTAGTTTTCAATTCTTATTTAGAATAACACCATGAATATACACATACACCCCCTCTCCCAGTTTCTTGCACTTAAATATAAGACTAAAAGCTGACTTCTTTCAAATACCCTTTTTAATATATTTGAGTCTCAACTGGTAAAGAAGCATCTGTGAAATAAACAATCAGGTTGAAAACCAAAACATAATTTACTAAACTTTAGAGAGATGAGCTTTATAACCATAGAGGAAGATATATTTCTTGTCTGCAGATTTTGCAATTTTTTTTAAGTAGGCTCCACACCCAGCATGGAGCCCAGCATGGGGCTTGAACTCATGACCCTGAAATCAAGACTTGAACTGAGATCAAGAGTTGGACACAACCAACTGAGCCACACAGGTGCCCCAGATTTTCCAGTTTTTAAATATTTTTCACAACTATGCAAATCATGGTCATTATTATTTATTTATGTTAGAAAATGCATATTGTTTTTGAAATTACTCTCAGCAGCCATTTCTATGAGAGAATTGACATTAGAGATTTTTTTTTTAAAGATTTTATTTATTTATTTGAGAGAGAGAGAATGAGAGAGAGCAAGCACATGAGAGGGAGGAGGGTCAGAGGGAGAAGCAGACTCCCCGCCGAGCAGGGAGCCTGATGCGGGACTCAATCCAGGGACTCCAGGATCATGACCTGAGCCGAAGGCAGTCGCTTAACCAACTGAGCCACCCAGGCGCCCTAGAGATGTTTTTTTAAAGAGTTAATCTTCATACCTATTGGTGAAGTGTTTAAAAGGAACATAAGTATGGATTTTGAAGGAATGGAGAAATGGAGACAATTCATCTCTCTCTCTCTCTCTCTCTCTCTCACACACACACACACACACACACACACACCCCTCCAGTCTTAGTTGGACAGAGGAAAGGATTAATATTTTTATCTTTTTTTTTTTTAAAGATTTTATTTATTTGACAGAGAGTGACACAGTGAGAGTAGGAACACAAGCAGGGGGAGTGGGAGAGGGAGAAGCAGGCTTCCCACTGAGCAGGGAGCCTGATGCGGGGCTCGATCCCAGGACCCTGGAACCATGACCTGAGCCGAAGGCAGACGCTTAACGACTGAGCCACTCAGGTGCCCCTAATGTTTTTATCTTATATTAAGAGCTGCAGTTACACTTTGTACATAATGAATAACCAATATATTTCAGTTATTGACCAGTTGAGTGTTACGTATCTGACAGTTATGTCTTTTTCATAGATTTTTATTTTTGTACTTTGCATTTGACTTTCTTTTCCTCCTGTCTGACTGTGAAAGGAATTATAAACTATAGTAAAATTATGATGGATAAACATTTTTGCTTGAAAAGGTTGTTTATTTGACTTGATAACAGTAATTTTTGTTTTCAGTGAAGTCAATGAAGTGTTATGTACTTTTCCCCAAGGAAGAGTGTTTCTATACAATGATACTTAAGTAAATCATGCCACTTATAGCTCTAGAAGACAGCCAAACACTGCAGAGACCTGAGTCTTTAAGCAGAAAATACAGGTGTGATCATGGTTGAGGACTAAAAGAATAGACTATCTTGAAATTAAAGCATGCACCGATGTTCCTTCCTCATTTCTGTTTCTGAAATATCTGAACATTGTCAAAGCACTGATTTGATTTGTTCTTTTGAGAGCTAGTGACATAGGGAATAAATATTTCTGAGTTGTGCTAGAGGCAAAGAGAAGTAACACAGGGTAGAAAAAAAAGTGGAGGTCTTCTACTCAGTTTCACCATGATTCCGGCTTCCTGTGTGACTTTGGGTCAGATATTATATACTTTATTATTATTATTATTATTTTAGTTTCAGAGGTAGAATTTAGTGATTTATCAGTTGCATAGAATACCCAGTGCTCATTACATCAAGTGCCCTCCTTATCTTCGTTTTTCTCACCTATAAAGTGGGCATGGGTAAACATTTTTGGATGCTCCCCAAAGTCTATTCTGTCCCCCAAATTCTATAAAACTAAATTGCTGTGTTTCTTCTTTTTTACACAATCTAGTTTTCATGGCATGTGCATAGTTGAAGTTTGTATGGAGAGTTGAATGTTGGGAAGGTCTTCTTTCTCTGAGTCAACACATTACTGGAGCTTTGGGGTGAAAATAGAAAGTAATATTCTTACATTGACATCCAATTCAGCCAAATTAGATACCATAATGATAGAGACTCTCACGGTGGTTAAATCAACTGAGGAAAGTGTTCTGCAAATGAGCTTTTTGTCATTTTTTATTCTCCCTCTGCAGTCTGGGTTCCTGTCTATAAATGGCTTTGAAACTTAAGTCAAATATATTCACCAAAAATTTGAAATAAAGAAAAAGCAGATTAAATTCTGTACTTTGCATAATTTGCCTTCAACTGCCATAGATGTAACAAAGGCTGAGCATTTGTAAAGTAAGGACTTACTGACTTTTTTTTTTTGAGATTTATTATTTTAGAGAGAGAGAGAGAGACAGAACGCATGAGTGGGGGCAGGGGCAGAGGGAAAGAATCTCCAGCAGACTCTCCACTGAGCGTGGAGCCTGAGTGCAGAGCCCAACCTGGGGCTTGATCTCATGACCCTGAGATCATGACCCTGAGATCAAGACCTAAGCCGAAACGAAGAGTTGAACGCTTAACCAACTGAGCCACCCAGGAGCCCCAGAACTTACTGACTCTTAAAAAATACCTTGCAGATTCATTTACTTTATAGATTCTGTTGATGACTTACCCCCAGAAAATGGGCACGATTTCACAAAACAGGCTGCTCTTCCTCCCAAGCCTCACTTGCTATATTCTACGTACCCCTAGCCTAGCAGCCCCAGAGTGCAAGAAGCAGTTCTCCTAGGTTTGTGCGGCTGAGACTGCACTGTGTTTTCTGGATGTATGGTTTTTCTCTTCCTTTTGGGCCAATACTTGGTAACTCAGTCATGCCATGGAATCCTAGGTCTAGATAGGTCTATATATGAAGATTTCTTTGGTCTTGCAAAAAGTTAAGGAAGTCAGAATGGAATCCATCTCCCTCTCTAGTCATCCTGTTCTGATTCAGATGCACTCCCTCCAGACATCACTTGCATGCATGCTTCTATACATGCATGCACTGAGGATGCATTCATATTTCCAGGGAAAGAAAAAAATTGAGTTTGACTATTACATTTCTTTAAATGAGACCTTTTAAAGTATGGATGCTGAGTGATAGGATGTGTCAATGTAGGTTCATCAATTGCAACAAATGTACCACTCTGGTGGGGGGTGTTGATAATGGTGGAGGCTGTGCACTTGTGGGGTAGAGGTTCTATGGGAAATCTCTGTACCTTCCACTCAATTTTGCAGTAGACTTTAAAATTGCACTAAAAAACCTTAAGTATATTTTTAAAAAACCAGGATCTTTTATGTTGTTTCCACCACCACCACTACCCACCACTTCTGATAACTCTGGAACATACAAAGGAGATGAATTCTACTTGCACATAATCAGCTCTTGTGAAACAGCAGAGCAAGTGAACATCTTTATAGAAATGACAAAAACCTTTATGCCAGAGCATCTTGCCTCCACAGGGCATTCAATTAATTATGAGCTGGAAGCAAATAATATTTTTGTAGTATCTTGACATTTATCTGGATGCATTGTTTTATAAATAGCATTATTCACTTAGTCTTTCAGTTCTGCCTTTATTACATGGTGATCTTATAATTCTAAATGAGAAATGTTCAATTCAGGACTTGGCAGATTTATAACAGTTTTATAAAGATTTTTAGGTTGTCATTTGATAATAAAAAATGACATCTTTAATTTTCTCTCACATTCTTTGGTTTACCCTCCTATATTCTTCTTGTTCACTGTATTTTAAATTTTGTGTGAGATATTAAGTGGACAAGAAAGAATTTTGGTAGAATATATATAAATATATATTTAGTAGAACAATAATATAATGAACATTTTTGTATTATGTGCCCCTCTCCATGCTTATTCCCCTTCTCAAACTCCATGGTTTAGAATTAAGTTAATTATTCTCTTTCTTGTCTTTATGGTTTTACCATATGTCTGTACTTCTAAACAACACACACAGTTGACCCTTGAACAACATATATTTGAACTGTACAGGTCCACTCATATGAGGATTTTTTTTGAACAAATACAGTAGAGTATGATAAATGTATTTTACCTTCCTTATGATTTTCTTAATAACATTTTCTTTTCTCTAGCTTACTTTATTGTAAGAACACAGTATGTAGTACACATACCATATAAAATATGTTCTAATCACCTGCTTATGTTATTGCTAAGGTTTCTGGTCAAGAATAGGCCATTAATTGTTAGGTTTTGGAGGAGTCAAAAGTTATACGAGCATTTTTGACTGCGCAGAAGGTCAGTGCCCTTAATCCTTGCATTGCTCAAGGGTCAACTATAGTTTATTTTTACATGTTTTAAAATATTTATAGAAGGAATCATACCATAAGTTTTCTTTGGAGACTTGCTTTTCTCATCAACATTATCCCCGTGCAAAGTAGCTATGTGATTCATGTAGCTGAAATTCATTAAATTCCACTTCATGTTTACAACAAATGGATGGCTATACGACTATTTATGTATAATCCTAGGACTAAACATTTCGGTTTCCTGAGCCTTTGCTATCACAGACAATGCTATCAGTAACAAGATTTAAAATATCTGATGCTCCAGACTTTTTTCAGAAATATTCCTAGAAGTGGCATTTCAGGGCACAAGGAATGCCTTTCTTCAACATCACTTGTCAAACCAAAATGTTTCCCAGTGCTTGTACCAATATATATTGTATCAGTAGAGATGTGAACAAATGGTATCAACTACTGTCATAATTTAAAGTATCACCAGTTTGGTGAGTGCAAAATGGTGTCTCACTGTGGTTTTAATTTATTTTTTCCTGACTTCTAATGATACTAAAAATATTTTTTATATGTTCATTATTGGCCATTTAACTTGCTGTTAAACATGTGGTGCCTATATTTCTATTGGACTGTTAAAATTTTAACAAGAATCTTTATTGCATGAAATGCACAATTTGTACAGTTTGATCTATTTTTACAATGCATACCCGTCTATAACTCACGCTACTATCAATATAGAAAATATTTTAACCCTACAAGTTCCCTGTCTTCTTTCTCAGTGCACCCTCCCTTCATCCCAGAAGCAACCCCTGATCTAACTTCTGTCACCATAGATTGTTACCTATTAGAGAAGTTCAAGTAAGTGGAATCATCATAGGATGCGTAGTTTTTTTTGCTTGGTTTTGTTTTTTTAAAGATTTTATTTATTTATTTGAGAGAGAGAATGAGATAGAGCATGAGAGGGGGGAGGGTCAGAGGGAGAAGCAGACTCCCTGCCGAGCAGGGAGCCCGATGCGGGACTCGATCCCGGGACTCCAGGATCACGACCTGAGCCGAAGGCAGTCGCTTAACCAACTGAGCCACCCAGGCGCCCGGATGCGTAGTTTTTTATATTTGGCTTTTTTCACTCAGTAGAATGGTTTTGAGATTCATTAAAATTGTTGCATCTCTTAGAGAATCATTCTTTTTTATTGCTAAGTTGTCTGTTGATCTGTATTCCTGTTAATGGACATCTGGACTGCTTTCAATCTTAGCTATTATGAATAAAGTTGCTGGGGAAATGCTTGTACACCTTTTGATAGGTACAAGTGTTTTAATATCCTCTTCTGTTAATTCTAATATCTGGGTCAGTTCTGGGTTGGTTTCCATTGACTGATTAGTCTCCTCCTGATGAGTTGTGTTTTCTTGCCTCTTTGTATATCTGGTAATCCTGATTGGATGCAAATGTTACCTTGTTGGTTTATGGAAATTTTTGTATTTCTATTGCTTTTCTTGAGCTTTGTTCTGCTACATGGCTAAGTTACTTGAAATAGTTTTCTCCTTTGGGGCCTTACATTTATGATTTGTTAGACAAATCTGGAACAGTGCCTACTTTAGGCTAATTATTCCTCTCTACCAAGATATGATCTTTCTGAGTACTTTACCTCAGGCCCCATGAATGATGAGTTTTTCCAGTCTGGCTGGCAGGAACAGACATACTTCCCAGGCCTGCATGAGGACCAGTCACTGTTCCCTCTACTTCTTTTGATGGTTCTTTCCCAAACCTCAGAACTTTCTCTCAGGCCAGCTGGATACTCCAGGGAGCCCTCTATGGATTTCCAGGGTGCTGTCTCTGTGCAGCTCCCTCTTCTCTGCACAGTGTTCTATGAACTGTTAGTCTCCCTGGACTCTCAGCTCCATCTCCTCAACTCAGGGGGTATGCCTCAGTTTCCACTCCCTGCTCCATAGCCTAGAAACTCTCAGGCAGTTAGCTGGCGTACTTATAGGGCTCGCCTGGTCTGCTTCCCACCCCTTAGAAGTCGATGCCTTCCGTGGCCTGAGGTCCAGCATCTTGAAAACAGTGTATTTTGTCTTTTGGGGGATTGTTTCAGGTGGAAGATAAATCTGGTCCCAGTTATTCCACTTTGACCAGACAGTACCAATATTCTGAATTGTATTTTTGTCTGTCATTCTGGGAGGATTTTACCCTCTAGGGTAGGGGGTCATTGTTAAATTCAGGATACATGAGAAGTATTCCTTTCTTTAAAAAGTGGGAGAAGTGGCTAAAGGGAGGCAGGGTAGAAAAAGATAAAGAATGATACCTGGATGGCACCCTTCATCAAGCTAGTCAAGGGTGAGGAACATTTCCAGGAGTTTTCCGTACTCCCTGACTGTGTGAATCAGGAAGATATTCTATCCTGCTCAGCATTTGCCGGCATGACTTTTCGTTCTGGTCTCTATTGAGGTTTCAGGGCTTGGAGAGGGTCCATTAGTTCACAAGAGGAAATAAGGTTGCAAGAAGAATAATCCTCATTCCAGCTGGGCACAGGTTGGGAGTCAGATTTTTTCTTGAGGTGTTAACCTATCTGAATTATCTGAATGCTGTAATGAGGTTCTTCACATAAAAGCGGCTTCCACCCCCCACAATAGCATTGGTTCCATCTGATGTAAGATGAACAGTCTGAAACAAGCCGGATGGTTAATCGGGGGGTTCTCTCATACACAGGTTTGTCTGAGGGGCAGTCCATGACCTGTTGGAGAGGAGTGACCTCCCATGGGAAGCCTTCCAGACACGCAGCGGCTGAAACAGGGCTGTTGCGTAAAGCGGCCCTGAGAGCATGTGCCAGACAGAGCACACGCACAATTCCAGCCGCGCTGTGAAGTCGTGCCTCCGGGTCCCAAGTCCCTGACTATTTCCCACGTCTGATCCAACTCTTTGACCCTCTTCACTTCATTTATAGCAATGTTAGGAATATAGTGCCATTTGCAGTTTACAGCTTGAGTTAAACAATGACACTAAGGTCCTAGGGCAATGCATTTAAATTTTTGGTATTGGAACATGAAAGATAATGCCGAGCAGTTTCAGTAAGGTTGAGGGAAAAGCAGAGCGTGGTGATAAGGCAGCATTTGCAACTCACAGAAACTTGTTTTTCCTTAATAAAAAGATCCTTTATAGTCTCCCTTCTCCATCATGGCATGAAACCAGTACCTTCCTCAATGTGTAAAATATTTACATTTATATTTCTTAATCGGAAAATAATCTCCTAAGGGTCCCGGCGGGTGTCGCCAAGGACGTGTGAGGTCCAGGTGTGGGGCGCACAGGGGGCATCCGCAGCATGTCGTTTCTGGGGCGTGTGGTTCCCGAGCCGTCCCTGAGACAGGAGTGTGGCTCCCGCTGCCGCCGGGAAGAGCAGCCCGCAGAGGAACAGCGCGCCGCGGGGAGCGGCCGGATGACTTACCCGGGAGCCGCTGTGTCCCGGCAGGGCCTCGGGACGTTCTGCAGAGCCCGGCAAGGCGGTGCCGGCTGCCTTTGGAGTCGCTCGGCCTGGAAGCCAGTGAGCAGCCTGGCAGCTGCTTGATTCAAGAGCACTGTTCGGGAGAGATGAAGGAAACAAAGGAGAAGAATGGAAATTGACTATAAACTCTATTTGCTTCTCTGAAGAAGAGGAAAAAAATATCATTGAACATTCTACCAGGAAAGGGTCTTTCCCACAGGCTGCTAATGTATCCACAGTACCTCCCTATGGCTCATCATCGCCTATTACTGACCCTTCTTTTAGCGGCTTAATCTTCGTTTCCGTGCAGGGGAACTTGCCCTTATGCTGTGGCTTATCTATCTTTCTTTACGTCATTTCTTCATATACATAATGATGGTGAAGTACTTTATACTTTAAATATATTTTATACTTATGTACGTTATATCATTAGACTATCATAACAACCATAAGAAACCTATCTTACAGATAGGTGCCCAATAAAGAATTAAAATTCAGTTATTAAAAATAGCTAATAGTAACATTTTAACTTTCTGTTTAAAAAGGAGATGTAGGGGCGCCTGGGTGGCTCAGTTGGTTGGGCGACTGCCTTCGGCTCAGGTCATGATCCTGGAGTCCTGGGACCGAGTCCCGCGTCGGGCTCCCTGCTCAGCGGGGAGTCTGCTTCTCCCTCTGACCCTCCCCCCTCTCATGTGCTCTCTCTCATTCTCTCTCTCAAATAAATAAATAAAATCTAAAAAAAAAAAAAAAAAGGAGATGTAAAAAACTTTTTAAGTCTTAAACACATTTTGGAAAGCAGATGAACTGCTTTGCTACCAAAGTGTCCTCTACCTGTGATTGGTTCAATTACCACCCAGCCTGTTAATCTCTCTAAAAAACACAGAGAACAGATCAACAAGCCCAGGCATGTGGAAAATTTCTCTTCCTTTTCTAGTTGTTTTTTCTTTTGAAAATTTGTAAGATTTTCCTTCAAAGCTTTTTGTCCTAATGTACTTTATTTTATTTGTACGTGGGAGCATATTGTCCTGTTCTTTCTCATCTGCCTCTAATGAGAAAATAGTGTTTCTTTTTTTTCCTTTACATTCTCTTGCTCAATTCTTTCTTCATGTGCCAGATGGAGTGCTAAACCCCTTGCATGGATTATTTCATTTAATCTACCCACAGTTGTATCAGGTAAGTTTTATTATCCCCATTTTACAGAAGACAAAATCATGGTTCCAAGAATTCCAGTTCCGAATGCACAAGGTCACACGGGGTACGGTCATCTTTTGAAGCTAAACAGTCTGACTCCAAAATCCATACTCCTAAAATAGTATACCAATATCTGAAACTTGTCCGCAAGTATTGAAACTTATTTTCTTCCTTCATAGATGCAATTTTTGTTCATTATAGATGGTATATAAATTTCTATTCTGTTATGTAGTGAAAAAAAGAAGTAAATGCTGGGATGCCTGGGTGGCTCAATCATTAAGCATCTGCCTTCGGCTCAGGTCATGATCCCAGCCTGGCAGCTGCTTGATTCAAGAGCACTGTTCGGGGGGTCCTGGGATCGAACCCTGCATCGGGCTCCCTGCTCCACAGGAAGCCTGCTTCTCCCTCTCCCACTCCCCCTACTTGTGTTCCTGCCCTCGCTGTGTCTCTTTCTGTCAAATAAATAAATAAAATCTTTTAAAAAAATGCGAATTTTAAAATCTTTTCCTCCTGTGTTTCAACACTTGTTCTGTATGCTTTCTTTCTTTTTTTTTTTTAAGATTTTATTTATTTATTTGTCAGAGAGAGAGAGAGAGAGAGCACAAGCAGGGGGAGCGGCAGAGGAAGAAGCAGGCTCCCCGCTGAGCAAGGAGCCCAATGCGGAAATCAATCCCAGGACCCTAGGATCATGACCTTGTTCTGTATGCTTTCTAATTAATTTCTCTCTCAGTAGCAGAACTAGGACTGGAAACTAGGACTGAAAGAATATGCTTTTGGCAGAAACAGCCGTTTGTCTTATTCCCATGTTTCTGTTTATAACGGAAAAAATCTTTGCTCAATCCCTTGGGGGAAAATCAAGATAAAGTTTTGTTGGGATGTTACTACTGATTTCCAATACTGATCTCCACTACTGATTTCCAATGCTATTATTACTGATTTCCAAATATCCAAACATCTTGGATCTGTCTGTCTTTAAAGACAATTTCTCCTATTATGCATCTTCTGGAAAACATACTAGTCTAGGGCTCAAGAGAGTATATTCTGGATTTTGTTTGACTTTTGAATTTTTTCACACAGAAAGTATCTTGTGTTTGGAATTTATTGATCAAAACAAGTATTTCAGAGGACTTCCATACTCGGTAAGCTGAGGTCTGTTTGTAACATTCTGTTTTAGTTCTAACCCTAAGCTGCATTTGTGGATAAGTACCTTTAGATCAAGGGTCATTGATATGAGGTTCATGGCCTCCAACGGGTCCCAGTTCAATTGTCTACAACAACTGTCTTCCAGAATACCAAAAGAATTCCTGGAAGGGTGTAGATCCACCACTGTAGATGACTTCTAATGTCACTTTCGACAAAATTATTTGCTTCTATAACTTCCATTCATTACTTGTTTTCTCTGTACATTTCACATATATCTATTTAGTAAATAAAGTGCATGAAATTTTCCTGCAGTGTAAGTCTTAACCCTTCCTCAGTTATTTAAGATTCCCTACTGCACTAGACTTTGTACCAAACAGAGCAGTGTCCTCTCAGACTCGATCAGGTCCCTTACCAGCACAGCCCTATGGCATCCTGTGCTTTCCCACCACTGCAGGCATCTCCCCTAGTAGTCATGAACAAGTCAATAGCATGGGCTTGAGACCTTGGCTTGGTTCTAGGTGGGGTGATCTCCCACCTAGAGCATGATCTCTGCCCTCAGTCTAGAGAAAGGGAGGATCGTTCCTGAAAGCACTTAAGTAAGTGCTGTGGGGATGAAGCAAACGTGAAGGGAGAGTGAGCAGCGAGAAAGGAAAACTCCGTGGAGACTGGACTTGGGGAAGGTTTTGTGGGGAGACCACATGTAGGGGTCAGCTGAAGAGCCCGACGCACAAGGAAGCCGGGGAAGACCCCATAATGCAGAGACTGCAAGCACAGCCGGCAGCCTGCGACCTGTTCCCCATTGCAGTCTGCCTCTGCCTCTCTCCTAGAGAAGGAACCCACGGGCTTTGCCTCACCGCGGGGGCTGCGTGGAAGAAAGGCTAGAGCACCAGAACTAGAGGCGTGTGGGGTGGCTCTAGCACAAGACGGGGCCTCCAGCCGGGATTTCTGATGGAGAAGGGATTTTTGGAAAGAAGCAAGAGCAGCTCTGGGATCGACGGCAGCTCTCTGAACCATGTTCTTCTAACGTAAGATGCCCAGTGGCTGGAGGGCATGGGAGGGCCACATCTGTGTGGGGCCCAAGGACAAGAGGCTAAGAGAAATTGTGCGATGGTGGCTAAGCAAACCCTCGACTACGAGGAGATGGAATACCTGTCAGCCAAGCTGTATCCATCCCTCAGGGACCTTTTGGGAGCCCAAATGAGGGCTGTCCAGAGCAGAAGCAGGGCCGAGTGAGAAGGGCCAGGTGAGGAGTCCTACAGAATGGTTCTAAAACCAAGATGGGGCCCAGCGTGTTCCTCAGTCACCACCTCACGTCTGCAGAGGAGGAACACGCACTGTGCAAGGGCATGCGTCGGCACAATCCCAGGAGCCTCAGGTCCCCAAGGGGGCAGCCCCAGTGGGATGTGCACCCAGTTTGGCAAAGGCAGCAACAAAGAAGAGGCGGCAGCCTCAGCAGTAGAAAGAAGAGGAACTCACGTGGGGGCAGAGCCAAGGTCAGCGGCCTCACCTATCCATCCCTCCCAGAACCTGTCCCCGTAGCGTCTGCACAGATATTAACTCTTGGACTGAGTCCTGGGTCAGGAACTACCAGGGCTAAGGTAGTAAATTTTTTTCAGGCAATTATCACAAAGTAAAAGTCTACACATGAATATTTCAATGACACCTATCAGATAGTTGTTAGAATTTTTCAGAGTTTAGAATTCCTGGTTTTGAACACTGTTGTAACACTGAAGAGTAAATATCCATAGACTTTGAAAAAGACATTAAATTCTTAAAAATCATCACATTCTACAAAAAATAACTCCATTTACAGAGGAAGCTTCAGGTGAACGAATTATTCCAAAGACTATTAATTGTTTTTTGTAATTGAAGATAGAGCAATAGAATGCATAAGCAGACATTTTAAATTATACACAAATAATGAAGCCGTTTTCAGTTTCTTGAACAGGTTCCTGAAAATGTCAGAAGAAACATTAAAATGCAATTATACAACTTTACATTAAAGATGAAATTTAAGACTTATACAAAACTGATTTGAATGAAGAGCCAAATCTTTTAAGAAAAATTGCTCTGCCAGACTCAGCCGTAGGTGTATTAAAATTTATATTTTGAAATAATTTACTGGGGCACCTGAGTGGCTCAGTCGGTTAAGCATCGGACTCTTGATTTCCACTCAGGTCATGATATCAGGGTCATGAGATGAAGCCTCATGTCGGGCTTCCTGCTCAACGGGAGTCTGTGTCTCTCCCTCTCCCTCTGCCCCTTCTCTGACTCACTGTCTCTCTCTCTAAAATAAATAAATAAAGCTTAAAAAGCAATTTATTAGAAAATTATCCCAATGTTGTCACAGCCTAAAATATACCCTTAATAAATGCATCAGAAAAATGATCCTTTCAAAATTAAAAATTACCAAAAATTATTTGCAATCATGAATTTTCCAAAAGTGACTGACATCACTTTAAATTATACTAATTCAAAATGAAGTTGTTAAAGGTATAATGACCCAATAAGTGAATTTTCAGAAGATCAAACCATAAAAAAACTCATGATCAATCAAGAAAATATCACATTAAGAGTATTATTTTTTTGTATTGTATAGAATTCTAACACCAAAAATGGTATTTTCGTTAATTTTGTTACTTATGTATCACAATTACCCATATTACATTTTATAAGTAATAATATATTTGTGAAGAAAAAAACTTTACATTTTAGTATCTTGGATTGCACTTTCCCCCTGCATTTTGAACACAGATACCCACATTTTAATTTGTACTGCATATTATGTAGATGCACTGGGTGTAAGTTTCCTCTCCATAAGCACAGGCTCTAATCATGTCACTCAGTGTTTTGGTTAGCTTGTCTGCTGTCTGAGGAAGGAGCTAGATGATCTTTACAGCATCTCCAAAGTGATGGAGTTTAATTTTTCCATTTTAACTACAGGATAGTTGTTGAGATGGTCAAAAGACAAATTTCCATATCCACAATGCGCTATTTGATCTTTCTTCCAAAAGCAGGATTGAAGCAGAAAGTGATAGTAGATATGGCATACTTTATGATATGTTGGTGAGTAGGAAGAGGACAGTGGAAATAGGCAGAGGAGGTACAAACTTCTATTCGATTAATATGCCCTTCCCCACCAAGGGTGCAGCTTACGGAAGAGACCCAACCTCCCCTGTCTGCATGGAAGGAAAGGGTTTGTATGTGAAGAAGCACACAGATCCTTTGGCTCTGAACAATAGTATTCTCATAAAACAAGCAAGTGCTACTACTGTTTCTGTTTGCAGAACATTCATTTTCATATATACATTATCATGGGCATATTTCTAGGACAAGGAAATAGTTTAGGGTTCTACTCTTTCTTAGGTGAAAAACAGAGCTCTGAGGAGCTTTTTGCACACAAAGAATTCTGAATTATTTTTAATTCTCTTGATTAAGATGAGGGTTACAATTTACAGAGCCCCACAATTTCATTAAGTGACAGCTGATGCCAACTCTCCCTCAGTCTTACCTTTTTCTGTTGAGAAGCCTCCTGACTCCTGCTAGGCTAGACAAAGAGAATGCATGACTAAATTGTTTAAGTTGAATTTCTGGTTTTATTAGCAAGACATCTTTTTCCCATTAGTAGAGTTTATAGTAGAAAATTGGTGAATATTTCACTTTGTTTTTACTGTTGCTTCTTTTGTTCATTTCAAGTTTTTATTTACATTCCAGTTACTTAACACATAGTATAATATTAGTTTCAGGAGTAGAATTCAGTGGTTCATCACTTACATACAACACCCAGTGCTCATCGCAACAAGTGCCCTCCTTAATACCCATCACCTATTTAACCCATCCCCCCACCAACCTCCCCTCCAGCAGCTCTCAGTCTGTTCTCAGTCCGTTTTATGGTTTGCATCTCTCTTTTATTCCCCCTATGTTCATCTGTTTCATTTCTCAAATTCTACATGTGAGTGAAACCATATGGTATTTGTCTTTCTCTGACTCATTTTGCCTAGCATAATACACTCTAGCTCCATCCATGTTGTTGAAAATGGCAAGATACCATTCTTTCTGATGGCTGAGTAATATACCACTGTGTATATATACACCACATCTTCTTTACCCATTTATCAGTTGATGGACCTTTGGGCTCTCTCCATAGTTTGGCTGTTGATGATAATGCTGCTGTAATATCAGGGTGCATGTATCTCTTCGAATCAATATTTTTGTGTCCTTTCAGTAAATACCTAGTAGTGCAATGGCTGGATCATAGTGTAGTTCTATTTTTAACTTTCTGAGGAAACTCCACACTGTTTTCCACAGTGGCTGCACCAGTTCGCATTTCCACCAACTGTGCAAATCCTTGCCAACATCGGTTTTTTCTTGTGTTGTTAATTTGAGCCATTCTGACAGGTGTGAGGTGATATCTCACCATGGTTTTGATTTGTGTTTCCCTGATGATGCGTGATGTTGAGCATCTTTTCATGTGTCTGTTGGCCATCTCTATGTCTTCTTTGGGAAAATGTCTATTCATGTCTTCTGCCCATTTCTTAGCTGGATTATTTGTTTTTGGGGTGTTGAGTTTGATAAGTTCCTTATAGATTTTGGATACTAACCCTTTTCAGATATGACTCTTGCAAATATCTCCTCCCATTCTGTAGGTTGCCTTTTAGTTTTGTTGATTGTTTCCTCCACTGTGCAGAAGCTTTTTATCTTGATGAGGTCCCAATAGTTCATTTTTGCTTTTGTTTCGCTTGCCTCTGGAGATGTGTTTAATAAGAAGTTGCTACAGTCTAGGTCAAAGAGGTTGCTGCCTATGTTCTCCTCTAGGATTTTGATGGTTTCCTGTCTCACATTTAGGTCTTTCATCCATTCTATTTTTGTGTGTGGTGTAAGAAACTTGACCCCAGTTTCATTCTTCTGAGTGTGGCTGTCCAGTTTTCCCAATACCATTTGTTGAAGAGACTGTCTTTTTTCCATTGGATCTTCTTTCCTGCTTTGCCAAAGATTAGTTGACCATATAGTTGTAGGTCTACTTCTGGGTTTTCTATTCTGTTCCATTGATCTATGTGTCTGTTTTTGTGCCAGTACCATACTGTCTTGATGACTACAGCTTTGTAATATTGCCTGAAGTCCAGAATTGTGATGCTTCCAACTTTACTTTTTCAAGAGTACTTTAGCTATTCAGGGTCTTTTGTGGTTCCATACAAATTTGAGGATTGTTTGTGCTAGCTCTATGAAAACTGCTGGTGGTATTTTGATAAGGATTGCATTAAATGCGTAGATTGCTTGGGGTAGTATAGACATTTTAATATTTGTTCTTCCAATCCATGAGCATGGAATGTTTTTCCATTTCTTTGTGTCCTCTTCAATTTCTTTCATAAGTGTTCTATAGTTTTCAGAGTACAGAACTTTTACCTCTTTGGTTAGGTTTATTCCTCGGTATTTTATGGGTTTTGGTGCAATCGTAAGTGAGAAATCCTTGATTTCTCTTTCTGCTGCTTCATTATGGGCATATAGAAATGCAACAGATCTGTACATTGATTTTTGTATCTCGTGACTTTACTGAATTTATGTATCAGTTCTAGCAGTTTTTTGGTAATGTCCTTCAGGTTTTCTACATAGAGTATCATGTCATCTGCAAATAGTGAAAGTTTGATTTCTTCCTTGGGGATTTGGATGCCTTTTATCTCTTCTTGTTATCTGATTGCTAAGGCTAGAACTTCGAGTACTATGTTAAATAACAGTGGTGAAAGTGGACATCCCTGTCTTGTTCCTGACTATAGGGGAAAGCTCTCAGTTTTTCCCCATTTAGGGTGATATTAGTTGTCAGTCTTTCCTATATGGCCTCTATGATGTTGAGTTATGTTCCATCCATCCCTACTTTGTTGAGGGTTTTTATCAAAAATGGATGCTGTATTTTGTCAAATGCTTTTTCTGCATCTGTTGAGAGGATCATATGGTTCTTATCCTTTCTTTTATTAACATGGTGTATCACATTGATTGATTTGCAAATACTGAACCATCCCTGAAGCCCAGGAATAAATCCCCCTTGATCATGGTGAATAATTCTTTTAATGTTTTAAATTTTTGATTACTCATTCAATGCCAACAAATTGGGCAATGTGGAAGGAATGGATAAATTCCTAGAAACATATAAACTACCAAAACCAAAACAGGAAGAAATAGAAAACTTGAACAGACTGATAGCCAGCCAAGAAGTTGAATCAGTAATCAAAAATCTCCCAGCAAACGAAAGTCTAGGGCCAGATGGCTTTCCAATGCTTAAAAAAAAAAAGAAGTGAGAGAAACCTGGCAGGGCCCAGATTTTCCACAAATTACTGAGCTTCTGAAATTTAAGCAGAATTAAACAAGATGGTTATTTGAAAAGTAATACACAAGTCAATGAGTTAAAAATAAATATTTTAGTTAATGATTTCAGTTGGCTGTACTAGCACCTCTCTACCAAATGTAATTACTTTTGGAATCATTCCAAATGGCTTCCTTTCTGCTTAAAAAAAATGCAATGTTATGCCAGCTTTTCAAGTAGCTTATAAACAGTTTATTAGCAATATTGATTTGAGTTCAAATAAACAAGAAGGTAGGAGATGTCTATCAGTTTCCATTTAGGATGAATATATTTTAATAGGGTACTATTTTGGGTAAATAATCATGACCGGATGGTTTTAAGGAAGTCCCTCTTGTTCTATTTTTATTTTCTTCCCTTTTTTGGTAACCTATTTGGGTTGCAGAAGCAGCTGTTTAAAAACTCATAATGCATATATTTTATTTAAATTACCTATCTAAATAACTCCACCAACACTGTAACTTTTGAGAAAACATTACTCTTTATACTTACTTTTTTTCAATAAGACAATGTAAATTTACAATGAAAAAGGAAACTGAGGACAGAACACCTGGCAAAGCCAAAAAGAGAGCTTAAAATCAAAATGAGTATGTTGTACACAGCTGCGAATAGTCCATGGTTTAAGCTGTAGCTAGATATAAAATAAGGAAATTCTGCTTTCCCTTTCCCCTAATTTTTAAAAAGATTTATTTATTTATTTTGGAGAGAGAGAGAGAGAGTGTGTGGGGGGAAGGGCAGAGGGAGAGAATCTTCAAGCAGACTCCCCAATGAGTTCAGAGCCCAATGTGGAGCTCTTTCCCATGACCCATGGGATCATGACCTGAGCTGAAACCAAGAGTTGGACGCTTGACTGAGTGAATCACCCAGGTGTCCCACATCCTTAATTTAAAAAAAAACCAAAGCTGTTTATTATGGAAAATGTCCAATCTGTACAGAAGTAGAGAGAACAGCCTAATGAACCTCATCTAGCCAGTAGCCAGCTTCAACAGTCATCAGCCCATGTCTAACCTTGTTTCATGTGTATTCCACCATCCCTATTCCCACAGGACTATTTTGAAGCAAGTCCCAGACATCATATCATTCTTTTTTATTGAAGTATAGTTGACATACAATGTTACATTAGCCTCAGGTGTACAACATAGTGATTTGACAAGTCTATACGTTATGCTATGCTCACCACAAGTGGAGATACCATATGTCACCATTCAACGCTATTACAATACCATTGAGTATATTACCTAAGCTGTACCCTTCTTTCCCATGGCTCACTCATTTCATAACTGGAAGCCTGTACCTCTCACCCCCCCCTTCACCCATTTTGCCCATCCTCCCACTCCTCTCCCTTCTGGTAACCACCAGTTTGTTCTCATCATATCATTTTAGAAGTATACATGTTAGTATGAATTTCTAAAAGACAAGAAGTCTTTTTAAAAACTATAATCTCAATACAATTATTACTTAAAAATTAATATCATCATATATCCAATCAATGTCTAATTTGCTCTGATAGTTATCTTATAAATGTTTTTTAATAGTTGTTCTGTTCAAATTAGGATCTAAACAATATCAACACCTTTAATTTGCTTGAGAAGTCATTTTAAGGCATTTAAAATCCATAGTTTCTCTTTTGTCCTTTCATTTTTCCTTGCAATGTGTCCATGTAAATGGGTCATTTGCTCTATAGTTTCCCACATTCTAGATTTTGCTGATTGTATTTCCAGATTATCAGTTGACTTGTACTTTTGTTTCCTGTATTTGTTGTAAACTGGTAGGTAGAACTGCTAGCTAGACCCAGAGGTTTGATCAGATCAGCCTCCGATTGCTTTTTTGACATGAATACTTCATAGATGTTTTTTTGTACTTCCACTAGGAGAATGTCTGGTTTTCTGCTGTGTGGCCCTAAAATGGGTTCTGGTGTTGTCAGCCTGATCCATTCCCATCAGCTTTTGACCCAATATTTTAGCAGACATTGCTAATTGTTGCTCTAGATCCATTACATCAAGAGCAGGACATTGTAAGTTTTAGAGGGGAGGGGGTTAGACCAGTGATGGGTATTAAGGAGGGCACGTATTCCCTCTCCCTCTGCCTGCCTCTCTGCCTACTTGTTCTCTCTCTCTATCTCTCTGTCAAATAAATAAATAAAATCTTAAAAAAAAAAGGAGGGCATGTATTGCATGGAGCACTGGGTGTTATACGCAAACAATGAATCATGGAACACAAATCAAAAACTAATGATGTACTGTATGGTGACTAACATAACATAATAAAAATAAAAAATAAAAATAAAATACATTTTTAAGAGCCAGAGTGAGGGTGTGATGCATGACAAAACTGTGCCACCTTCCTGCCAAGTTTGATCATCACAAGAATCTTCACTAGATTGGTAGGCAGAAAGTATAGCCAAAAAAGAGATTTGGCTTCTATCTCATGTTTTTTGTACCCTCTCTTTTCCTGGTCTATTTATGTACAGGAAGGCTTTAGAAGTCAGATTCTCCTACTACAAAAGCAATCCTCACTATCAGAGGAAGCAAGTATAACCCAGGCCAGGTCCAGGCCCAAAAAACAAAAAGCAGTTGTCAAACCTTCAGCATTTGCTGCACTATGTGTACTTTAACATTTTACAAATAACATTTGTAAAAGAAAGAATGGAAAAACACCATTGAAATATGCCCATCCTCACTTTCACCTTTTTCAACCCTTTGGGGCTTGAAAGTAGGGGATATGAATGTTCTCTCTCCTTGAACCTCAACCTGTTGTGGATAATTTTCCACTGCTAGTGGGGGGAAAAGAGGAAATGGGTGGAGATAAGCGGGGAGGAGTTTCAAAGAGTGTTCCAGACCAATAGCTACTGGTACATTCTATCCATTTGGATTTCAGTTGTCAAAATCCTTATTTTAAACTGAACTATATATGACCTGTAAAAGAACCAAACCCAATAGCAACTTGAAGTGTTGGGGATGAAGGTGAATTATGAGAATTTGGCCTTACCCACCCATGGTTTGGCATGCCTGCTATATTGTAATTGACCTGTGGGAGCGACTATAATGGAGCCCTGGATTGGTATGTCAGTAAGGGTTTTCCTTGACTCCCTCCCAACTGATTAAGGAGAGTGTTGAATCTCTACAGGTTGTCATCTTGGTCAAATGTGTTAAATAGGAACTTTCATCATGGCAATAGACCCCACACACAGGCAAGCCTTGTCCTTCCCTAGAGTATTTTGATAATGTGATGAGTGAGTGAAAACTTCCTCCTTGGAAGGTCATTAGCCATTTTGTGTGTGTGTGGAATTCATTTCAAAGACTCTTTAACACAGCGTGAAAAAATCAAGAAACATTCCAACTGGGTTAATAGAAAGATTTAGCCCTTCTGTGGTGGCTTTCATTTAAAAAATTCCTTGCAAACATGAACTAATCCATCTGGCAATTCATGGAGGTTAGTTACACTCTACATTTTGTTCTTTCAGAGTTTGAAAAAAGAGATTTGGCTTCTATCTCATGTTTTTTGTACCCTCTCTTTTCCTGGTCTATTTATGTACAGGAAGGCTTTAGCAGTCAGATTCTCCTACTAATTAGTTACCTCTCAAGGGAAAGGCCACTATTTGGTGTGTGTGTGATGATGACTTACTAAGGACATATCTTAAAATCTCTGACTCTGGGACAGTAAACAGTGAAAGCAAATGTTTATAAAAATAGAAGCCCTGTTTATGGGCATTTTTTTTGTAATAAAAATAAACAATGGATGAGATGCATGCAAAAATGCCAATACAGTAATTGCAACTTGTTGACCTAGAATGTTTTCCAAGTGATATAGGGACTGTATTGGGTAAGAATCTCTTTGAAATAATTTTATAACCCCAGATATGTCCTTAAAATTTAAAAGAGAATATAAGTACAGTTGATTACTAAAGGAAAAAAAACTTTTATCGAATCAGCAAGTATATACACAGAGATATATAGAGTTCAAAAGATGATACAAAAGACTTATTTTCTTCTTGAGCTCACTCTCAGTTGTACCAAAGCCAACTTGATTGATAAGCAGGGAGTCTGTCCTGTTTAGTCTCACTCTCCTTCCTCCTTCATTCCCTGAGTATGGACTGAGTGCTCATAATGGGCTACCCACATTTCAGTTGATGGGACTAGAGTGGTAAACAAAAGAAAGAGCCTGCCTTTATTTTGACCTTGCAGTTGAAATAATAAACAAATACAAATATTTTTGTATATATGTATGTATATTTATATACATATAACATATATAATCTATGCATTTATTTATACAAATATCATTTATTTAAATGCATATTTACATAATGTGTACCAGGGGTTGATGAGTGCTGTGAAGAAGTCAGGGAAGGTCTCAAAAATAAGAGGACATTTGAGTAATGACATGAAGCAAGTAAAGAAGTGAGTCATGTGGCTATTTGGGGAAGAACATTCCAGACAAAGGAAAAGCAAGTGCCAAAACCCTGAGGCAGGAAAGTGCTGGAGTGTTCGCAGAACAGTAAGGAGGCTGGCTTGGCTAGAACAAAGTGGGTCAGAGGTAGAGTCATTTAAAATGATATCAAAATGACGAGAGAGTGCCTCTGTGTGTGTGTGTGTGCCTGGACACTTGCATGTGCATGCATTCACGCACGCATGTGTGGGTGAGTGTGTGTGTATACAGGATCAAGCCTTCATCTTTTTAAGCCTCACTTACTCTCCCCTCTCCTGCCATGCTTCTTCCACTCGGACTCTGACACTCTTGACAATCAAATGGTTTTGTCTGGTTTTCACCTTGATGGAACCAAGCCATGGAAGGTGGGGGCCAAGACTAGGGAGAAAACTTCTTTAGATGCTTCCGTGTGTGTTTACAGGGGCTGGGGTGGTGATTGATGGGGTAAAAAGAAAGGCTTTGAGTCAATAAAGAGCCTACAAGACATGCAACTCTTTCATACTAATATCAACCTCCTCTTAATGCTTAGTTTTGGTGTTTTTTTAATCTTGCAGTCTATCTCTTCTCCAACTTACCAAACACTTTCTTCTGCCATCCTACCTGATATCAGTCAGGGGAGTGAGGGGGTGGTAGAATACTCTATCCACTACAATTACCATTAATACTTCACTTCTTCACTTATATTTAAACTACCTATTATAAAGCTACAGAGTAAGATATAAAAGAAATAAAACAGCAATTAAAATAAATACAGGTGCATTATCTTCCCCTTCCCTAAACCCCACCCTCAGGGGCCAATATAGAACATTTTCTTTTGTACATTTTTACAATTACTGAAAACAAACACAAACTATGTATGTTTAAGACGTAAACTGAATTAGACACTGTTCCAACTTGCAGAATATTTCAAGCCACTTCAACATCAGGTTGGAAGATTAACCCAGGTAAATGATGCAGAACATAGATTGTGAATTTGCCAAAGTTTTGTCCAAAGTTGACAAAAAAGAGTCAAGGTTGAGAATTCAAGTTTTTGTTATCCTGTGGAAATAATTACAAGATGAATGTTAGAGATTGAATCTCAATGTTAGAGATTAATTCTCGTTTTCTATTTTTTCACAGTCTAAGAAAATCTGGCTTGAGTGGTAGTTTATTATTTGCCAGAAAAAATAAAATATCTCAGTTTGAACCTCAGAGGAATGTGGCCCTTATTACTTGTGAGAATATGAATACTACAGAGTATGTCAATCTGGGCCTCTCCGTCATCTCTTTCTACTCACACCCTACATGCACTAGGGCTGGATTTAATCTTACATGATGTAGAAATCAATTTAGAAACTTAGTATTGAACTAAATCCTTTGTCAATAATGATCTTTAAATGATTTTTAAATGAACTCATTTGCTCTCAACATTGTGATTAGGATAATCACTCCATTGGAATGTATGTACAGTAGAGATAAAGGGTATTTAAGTAGTGAAGGCTGATTCTTCTATTTTCTTCTATGAATAGTTAATGTTTATACCCCAGGAGGACCATAGGCTAAAAAGGCACTTGGGTTTTCCTTTATGACTCTTGCAGATTCAGGCTGAACCAGCATGTTGGTTTGCAATAAATAGAGACATAAATCAGGAAAATAGCCAGTCTAATTTTGATTGTGTAAGAGAATGAATTCCATTGGGTCTATTTTTTATAGTTTTCTATTTTCAGTGTCTTCTAATGTGGTTTCCCTGCATAACAAGAAGAAACATCACTGAATTTTACTTATGAGTACTTTACTTGGTACTGGGTTTTCATTATACCCTCACAGGATGTCTTGAGGTTTGGGGTTATTTTTATCATTATTTTACAATCATGTTGCATACTTATAAATGGAGAACCTTGGGTGAAGTTGAGTGTGCAAGAGACCTGACTTGCCTAATAATGATAACAAGATGTCCTTTGTGCCTGGATGTGAAGAAGTGGAATCCCCCTCAGCAGAGTCATTTGAAGGTCCTTTCTTTTCCTAGTAGAGGTGATCATCTGTTTCAATATATCCATGTATCCATCAATCGTTTCCTACATCAATGCCCCCATAACTACCACAAATAATAGGCTATGGCTCTAGGATCTAGAAAACAAGCCAAATTCTCAGGCCCACATGGGGGCAAATCTGTAGCCTGACCAATGGACATGATCGCCAGTGACAACTTGGTGAAAGTGGTGAGGAGGGACGGCGTGGGGCTAATGCATCTTCTTACTTTGGGAGGCAGCCTCGTTCATCTGAGGGACGAGGGGCTGTTCTCAGCCTTGCTCTTTCTTAGCCTCTGCGCTCATTCATATCCCAGCCACCCCAACCGACCAACCTACTCACCAAAAGAGCACACAGATATCTGCAAGAAAAACAGGGATTGTCAAACAAACCTCTCTTACACAACATGCAGCTTACTTCTTCAAAACCTGCAAGGGAGGACGTCTCTGGCATCTGTCTACTAGCAAGATGGAGACTTACATCATCTTTGCGGTAGCCGATTGGCTGGAAGCAAGTTCGGCTCCCTCCCACTCAGGGGGAGGGGATTGCACAAAGACTTGAACAATAGGAGGCAGGAATCATGGAGCCAGCCACCTTACAGCTTGCCTACATACCACACTACTGTGGAATGATTATTTTCTCATCATATCTCATCTAATTCCAAAAAGATGGGGAGTAGATCATGGCTATACAGTATAATACAGCAGACCACTGCACTGACGTAGATAACATACAGTAAACTGAACAGTAAACTAGAAGGCAGTTTGCATCAGGCTGAGCCATATTTAAGGTCAAGTGATTATTGGGGCATATAGATCACTTTGGAATACTTTTGCCAATTCCAGAAAAAGCAATCATGAAGTTTGAGGGAATAAGCATCCTGTTTTAATATACCAAATGGAATATAAATTTGAACTTTGAGAATGAATATTGCATTGAGTAGTGAATGGCTCTGTGCCAATGCCAATGATTTTTTTTCTTCTAGACCACATTTCACTTTTCATTTCCTACTCTCCCCCATCACCATGCTCTCCATCCCCTTCCCAACCTCATTACATGAAAGTTTCCTCATGCTGGCCATTTACGGCCCATGCTGGCATGTTCTGCATTGGGACCACTGCAGTCACTGATAAAAGACATGCTGCCCACATATCCACATATCACTATGGTCTCTCCATCCACAACCACCACTGCCCTGGGCATGGCCATTGTTACTCTGTGTGCAGCCCAGGCCTCAGTAAGACCCCTGTTTCAGTCTTGGTCAGCTCAAGTGATCAAGCCTTCTCTCACTACTCTTAGCTGCCTCCTCCATCTACCACCTATTTATCTAGCATGGTCACTTGCTGCTACTTAGGTCAGTTTTCTAGCTCAGCATCTATGATCAACTTTGGTACCTTGACCATGCCCCAAGGCTGAAATGTTTGTTTACATTATTTTAATAGTGTTTAAAAATGAACTTCCTGATTCATTTGACATAGTGTATTTAAGATGTCAAATGAATCAGGATTTGCAGCTTGGGGCACCTGGGTGGCTCAGTTGTTAAGCTCCTGCCTTCAGCTCAGGTCATGATCCCGGGGTCCTGGGATCGAGCCCCGCAACGGGCTCCCTGCTCTGTGGGAAGCCTGCTTCTCCCTCTCCCTCTGCCCCTGCTTGTGTTCCCTCTCTTGCTGTGTCTCTCTCTGTCAGATAAATAAATAAAATCTTTAAAAAAAAAAGAGAGATTCATAGCTTACTTTCGATGGAACATGTTTAAAGATCCATTGCTATTGCTAATGCCTTATCCAAGGTATTTTTATATCCCAGATACTTTTATGTTTGCTATATGTGATGCAAATGGTGACTCCCATTCTGTGACTCTAATTCTACTTGGTAGTCTCACTTTAAAGTCATTACCTTCTGCTTCAAGTGGACTGTTGATACTGCCATGTCTCCCTTCTCATTTCCTTATCAATTCAGTGTCTCATTTTATAGACAACTATTTTGCATGTTCTTCTCTTTTCTCAAATCTCCAACACCTTCTTCCACATTACTCTCTGCTGATTTTGCTTTCTACTTCACTGGGAATACAGAAAACACTAAAACAAATCATCCCACCCATTGGGTCCACTGAATTACACGCACACACCCTACCATGTCTCCCAACTTACTTTTTGACTGTACCCATGTGCTCTGCCTTTCCTCCACTTGTGGGTAAACTGTGCTCTTCCATTTATCCTCTAGACCCCCTTCCCTCTCATCTGCTCAAAAATATTATTCTAGCAATTGCCACTCTATCCTGCATCCCCCGTTTTTTCTCACTCTACTGAATTATTCTCTCTCATTACTCAATGATTCCCACTTATGGGAGATATTCCCATAAGGTGTAATATCTCCCCTCTTTAAAAATCCTCCCTTGCTCTCACATCTCCCTACAGCCACTACCTCCTATCTGTGCCCACTCTGTGGCAAAACTCCCCAAATACATGTGTCTACTCTCTGCCTCTCATGCCTCTCTTTTGTTTTCCATTGACCCCTCTCTGGTTAGGCTTTCAGCTGCACCACTCCAATCCCTGACAGCTCTTGTCAAAGTGTCTAGTGACCTCCTCGTTTTCTGACCCAGTGGTCAATTTTAAGTCCTCATCTTATTAGACCTAAGCAGCATTGGACAGAGCTGACTACCCCTCCCTCCCTCTTTGCTTGGCTGCATTCTATCTTAGCTCCCTCTCACCCCACTGTCCCCCTCCAATTCCCTTTGCTGGCTCCTCCTCATTTCCCTTTTCTCTAAATGTTGGCATGCCCAAGGAATTCTTCCTTCTCTATCCACACTTGACCTCCTGAGATTCCATCCAGTATCCTGGCTTTAAACACTACCTATATACTTCCAAGTACAAAACCACACCTCTGGCTTGAATTCCCTCCCTGAACTACACATTCATATGTCCAGATGACTTCCTGGCTTCTCAAAATGGATATTTAAAGGGCATCTCAAACTCAGCATGTCCAGGACAAACATTCTGATTCCTGCCATGATCAAGTATGCTTTGGGAAACTCAGTAAATAACAAGCCCATTATTTGAGTTCCTTAGGCCCCAAATCTTGCCATCATCTTAACTCCTGTTTCTCTTACATCTCACATTCTGTCCGATAGCAAAGTCTATTGAATCTACCTTTAAAATATGTCCAGAATATATCCAGGCCTGACTGCTTTGCTCCACTCCCCATGTTACTGCCTAGGTCCAAGTCATACGAATGCCCCCTAGCTGTTCTCCTTCCTTCCTCTCTTGCCTTTTTATAATCTATATGCTACACATATAGGTTACAAGACCATCCTTTTACAATATAAGTCAGATGATGTCACTCTCCTGCTGAAGACTCTCCAAAGGCTTCACTTCATTCAGAGCAAAAACTACATCTTTCCAGAGGCTGAAGCCCCTCATTCTTCCCACTCTTCCCCTTTCTCATTATGTTCCAAACTCTTCTGAAACACTCTTGACCCAGATATCCATGTGACTTGCTCACTGCCAACAGATCTCTCTCAAATGTCACCTTATCATGGATGCCTTTCCAAACCAACCCATATAACACAGCACTTCTCAGCTCCCCCACCATCTTTCTTAGCCTCTTCTATTTTTCTTCATAGCATCAGTTGCCACATGACACATTATGTAATTATGTGTTTATTTTTGCCTACCTCCACTAGAACATAAGTTCCATGACAGCAGAAATTTGTTATGTTCAGCACTGTAACTTCAGTGCCTAGAACAAATACTACCAAATCCATAGTAGCCATTCCATGAATATTTGAAGAATAAAATAATTTAGCAACACATTATATTTCAGAGAATATTCCTTTCATGAATAACGACAAAAAATAAATATCAATTGTGCCAGACCCTTTGTTAGCAAGAGGAAACAAAGCTGTAAATGATGTGGTCTCTGAAGTGAAGTTGCCCTGAGTCTACTTGGAAAGATTGGATATAGAAATAAAGTAATAATTCACAATGTAAGGAGGTGAAGGAAAATGCCACATGAGTGACATAGGCAGAATATGCTTTGGTTCAGGCTAGAAATTAATTTTCTCATTCAATGAAATTAGACTGATTCCAGTGCCAGGTCCTGGGCTGGAAGCTGGCCTGATATGGAAGGTTTTCTTGATTCCGGGACCATATGAGCTTGCCCTTGAAAGAAAAGTAGAATTTAAGTGAATCAGAACTAGATAAATAGCATTCCAGACAGGGAAAAGAAGTGAGCAAAGGCATGATATTAGCAATATGTATGACATGTTTGGATAAAAATTAAGAAGCCAGTTTACTGAGATGTTTTGTATATGGAAGTAAGAGATTATCGTCGGAAAGGTGGGGATCATGAAGAAAAGGCTAACACTGAGGTTTCATTTCTCATCTAATAGTTACTATTTGAGAGGAAAAGAGATTCCTCCTTCATGCTCCCATTGCATCTTGCACTCACCTTAAGCTCTGTATACCCCATCTGTCACATTAGAAGTAAGAAGAATTGAGGGTCATATACACATGTAAACCTAAACAATGTCTGACTCCTCCACTAGAAAATAACCTTCCCTAACAGGGCACCTTGTCTATAGTTTGGTTGCTTTGGTTGTTTCTTTGTTTCTATTGCACCTGTGCCTGGCATAGTGGCAACACTTTAGTAGATGCTCAGTATATGTTAGTTGAATGAATGAATGAATGAATGAATCACATTGTCACTGGAACTGAAAGCAGCTGAAAATCCTTTGCCTGCAGAATACTCTTTTGATTTAAAATACAGTAACACACACAGCTAAGCAAAGCAAAAAAAAAAAAAGAGAGAGAGAGAGAGAGAGATACTTTGCAATTCAGCAACAAGACTCGCAGGCTATCTTAGCAGGTAAGTGTAGATCAGTGAGAATTCATTTTCAACTTAATCCAGGATGAGTATTGCAGTACTCATTCCCCTTATGTTTGCATGCACCACCATGAAATTTGCCCCCAAAGTCTTTGAATGTTTCTAACTGGAAACAATGGCTGTGTTGGTACTGGCCCAGCTGTTCCACTGCCTGGCACAGAACCTTGCTCACAGCAGGTGCTCAGTAAGAGTCCGTGGAATGAAATGACAGAAGAAATAAGTGAAGAAATTCCATGAGTTTGCCTGCCTGCGGCTCAGGCTTCCTGACATTTGAGCAGGGCTCCCTACACAGGGGAGGCTGTGATGATTCAAACAACCCAATTGTCTGCACTGGGTGAAGATTTCCTCCAGGCTTTCACTGTGACATCTCCAAGGAGGGACTCTCAGAGCCGAGTTAACACTAATTACCCACCTGGGGTTTGGGCGGGGGCTGGGGGTGGTGGCTGTGTCTTCTGCTTCAGCTCCTTTAGAAGTGGGAGCAAATGGGATTTAGACAGAAGAGAAACTGGGAAGGGGAATTTTTCAGGTGAGTGTGAGGAATCAGGTAGGAGGTGAGTAGGACAGAAATCCAGCCTGAATGCCTGCAAGCCAGGAGCCAGGCCATCCCTTATGCTGTGGTGGAGCTAAGCTGCAGAGCTTGGAAAAGTGTCACCTAACTTCTCTGCAAGTGCTCCCTGGTCATCAGAAGGCTTGTAGACACATTCATCATCTTCTTCCCTTCCACCAATGGCCCATTACAGTTCTCTGCAGAGTGATTCATTGTTAGGGTGAAAATCCTAGGGAACTACATTCACACACACACAAAAAATCTGCTCTCTGGCTCCAGTCAGAACTCCTCAGCCCCAGGAGACACATATTTTCCCTCCTATTCTTAATCATTTTGTTAAAAGTGATTTGTCTGATTATACTACATATGTTATCCCAGAGTCTCTGTTGTTGTCCTGGACTTTGGGACTATTGAACAATTTTTCCCTAGAGTGTTCCTATTTAACCCTAAATAGGCTGCCTAAAGTGCCTGCAATAGTGAGGCAAATATGAGGGATGCAACCTTCTAGAGGAAAAAAATGCTACCGTATATATAAATATATATGTATATTTATTTTTTAAATTTGACTAAAATGATATTGCCTAGGTATATTTACACAAATCAATTATACTGGATCAGTAAAAATTTTAAAAAGAAACAAAAACCAGAAAAGAGAAGAGAGAGTAGGGACTTAAATAGTATAGATAAATATCTGGGTATTGCCTTCAAAAAGTGTAGTCCCAGGAAAGAGTAGAAGATGAGAGGAGTGAATTTGTCCTTCACCCAGGCAACCTCAGTTCCGTGAGCCCTCTTGGTGTGAGCATCTTGTAGTGGTGAATGGAATTCCAGTGTTTAAAGATTTGCATTTTTCATAGAATATGACATCCTTACACTAATCTTACTTTATTTAGTACGCAACCGAAGAAATAGCCATCTGACCCAGTTTTGAAAAAGAGGGTTTGGCTTCTTGAAATAATGGTATGTCGTTCTCACAAAGGGAACTTTTCTAAAGGATTTTCAAGGGTAATCTCGACTGCACATAACGTTTGCTTCTTACGCTGATTTTAGAACCTTACCCCCATGTGACTCTACAGTAACCTCCAAGCACCATGGCATTCCCAGAACAGCCACAAAGGTGATTCTTCTTTGTTGGAGATTAAAACTCAAGATATATTTAATGAGTGGGCTCACTGCTGTTGCAGTTGAGGAAGTAGAAAGACATTGTAATAAGTTCTCTAAGGGAATAATGATTCCTTACCATGAAAATGGCGACCCACTGCCCTCATCTCTGCTGAGAACGGAAGAGCAGGAAATGGGCTTACAATATTGCAAAAAGGATGTATTTCAGATACTGAGATGGTTTCTTGAGAGAGATGTTTTATGTGGAAACCTCTTCTTATGTGGAAACTGTTCTTTTTAAGTTCCTTCTGACCGGGGTAGTTTATTACCAGCATTTCTCAAAGTGTGTTCTAGCACTGCTCATGACACTAAGAGGGTTTCCTCAAAATAAGGATTCTGTCATTAAATACATTCCAGGTCATTTGAGAGGTGTGGATTTAGACATATGAGGGTGGGTAGATAAATTGTACAGACTTGTAATGACCCCCTCAGAGCACGATCTAAAATTTTTCTAGCTTACCATATCCCAACCTTCAAGAATGACAAATCTTCACAGTTATCCTTTAGCAACACCACCTACAGAAGGATTCTTTTGGAACATTTTATTTTATAGAGAGTTTCTAACTAGTCAACAGTAAGAGCAAGAGGTCTTTGAAGGAAAGTTATCTGCTTACCTCATTGACTATTGATTAAAAAGAAACACAAAAGTGGGGCGCCTGGGTGGCTCAGTCACTCAAGCATCCGACTCTTGATTTCGGCTCAGGTCATGATCTTGGGGTCGTGAGATCAAGCCCCGCATGGGGCTCCTTGTTCAGTGGGGAGTCTGCTTGAGGATTCTCTCTCCCTCTCCCTCAACACCATCCCCCACTCGCACGCTCTCTCTCTCTCTAATATAAATAAACAAATCTTAAAAAAAAATAAAGGAGGCATAAAAGCAAATAGGAAAGGATGAAAGCACAGAATGAGGCAATATGTTGTCTGTGTGACAATTTAAACTGCATCGGTGCCAACATTGTGTTACTTGTGGGTGAGGAGAACTTTCCTATACATTCTAGGAGTAGTTAGTTGACATTTAAAACACTCTCCTCAGGAGTCAGTTCTCTTGAGGGGCTTCTACATGCTCTTCCAGTATTGTCAAAATTAATACCAAAGGTTTGTTCTTCAGTGTAAGGAGTATTAGAAAATAATTCTATACTGCTGAAGTAAGTGCTGGCCAAGATAGGTGGTTAGCTAAGAAGATTGTACAGGAACTGTCACCCTTGAATGAAAAAGATCTAAGACAAGCCAGCCCCTCAGCCTTATGGAGCTAGAACCAGGCTTTGTTTGTCCCTGTGTCTCCACACTTCACAACGGCTCTGGGCCCAACCTCACTAGGAGGTAAACTGCTTTACCTTGGAGTGTTCTTACATTGTCCTCAGAGGGAGCTTTCCACACAAGGTTGTATAGGAAATCCGCAAGACTGAGTGAGGACTTCCCTGAACTTACAAGAGCAGATGGTGAAAAGCTGTTTTTCTAACTCCTTGCTAATAAATGTTGGTACTTCAGCTGCATTTTATCCAAGACTTGCTGTCAGTGTTACATCCCATCTGGCTCTAAACACCAGGGACCACTAGTGTTTACAAAAGACCCAGGAACCTTTAAGAAGCCAAACTGGCTTAGGTTAATTTTCATTTGGTATTAAAAAGTAACCCAATGAGAGGAATATCTTTGAGTCAACCTTCTTGGAATCACTAGAAAAATCTAACCATTCAAATCTCTCACAATCTCTTTGACGTTAGTAACTTTGGCCAGTGAATTCTAATCATCTCTGTATAGATACTATATGTAGACAAACATAGACCCTTATTTTACAAGATCTTCTGTTGGTAATAATATAATGCCAAATGCTGCTGAAAAACAAGTTTTACTCTTGCTTTTAGCCAAAGATATTTGTTTCTACCATCCTGAAGGAATTTCTAGGAAAATATGACTCCCCATTATTGATCACTGGGTTGTCTTCACCACATCTTCAAGCCTTGTGTGGATCATACAGTTTCCTCTTTCTTGGATATACTTTAAGATTTAAGTTGATACCATGTGAGGGAAAGCAGTCCTTTTATGAATGCACCGTCCATGTCTTGAGGCATGTGTAAGTGAATGTCTGCTGAGCTGATAGAAATATAAGGATTTGGTGCCATTTTCAAACATAGGCCTTCTTTTTCTAGCCATTGCTACATTTTATTAGTCAATTACAGTTGCCCTTTAAATGATGGAGGTAGGTTGTTGGAATGTATATTTAATTATGGAGGAAGTAAACTATTCTTTCAAGTGAGTTATCTGTGAAAGTAGCTTTTTAAACACCCCTTAAGAAGCAAAATAATCTATCACACTTTCATCACCATATGTCTCATGAGTAGGAAACTGGGTCCTGTCCAAAGAGATGCAACATATTTTGATTATACGCATTTTGCTTTGCATGCATACAGGATGGATAGCAGGAATCAAATCTACTATTAATAGGAGTTCCTCCAGAAGCTGTTATGCAAGTAAATCTTTCTCTTCCTTTTAGCTGCTAAAATAGAAGCTTACTGGATTTATTGTTACTTTCATATGTCATGAAATAAGCCAAAAATTTCTTGCCATATTTGTTTGACAAAATATGATGAGTGTTTGACTACCCTCAGGAGATGCAGCTCTAAAATATGTGGATCTTCACCAAGTGAGTGAAACTTTGTGGATTATACTTGGTTTATTTTCTTTGTTGACTTCAGATTCCAGAGCAAAGGCACCATCTTCTAGGTGGCAATCAATAATAAGCAGCAGAAGAATGAAATAGCATGTCTTGTAATTTCATAAATATGCTGATCTTAATCTGCCTTCACCTGTCTATCATTGGTGCCTCTTAGGGAGAAAAAGTTTGGCCTTGGAAAAGCAAGTTTCGAAAACGGTTGGGAGAACAGAGTGTACAAGTCTACTTTTGTCTCCTGGCTATTTAGTTTCTTCATTTAAATTATATCAGTGAATTTTAGAGCTTATGAAAGTCATGAAATGAATCACCAGCTTGAGCCAAATAGAATGTAGGTTGGCAGTCACGCTCTTGGGTTCCTGAAACAACCATTTTCTGTCCCAGTTCAGCTTTGTCTTGTTGCTCTCAGAAAAAATGAAATAGGTCATCTGTTCACGTCTGCATTTGACATAATATATATGGCCTGTGCTCACACCATGGGAGATCTATCCTAAACCTCTCTGCAGCGTGGTGTTGTGGCAGTTTAATCCTAAATCAGGGACACAGCCAAATATGTAATCATTAATGAGATATGGCAGAAGTGATTCAGCTTCTCAGAATCAGCTTTTAACTTTTTTTTTTTACCTTAAGACCGGCCTGAGATTCTCCTGCCCCACCTTGCGATCCGGGCCTGTCTGTGTATGTGCCCGCGTCTGCTTGTACCTGCGTATATCTTTCTTTCTTCAGCTGTGCCCCCATGCTCGGGAAGCTGAGCCAGGACTAAATAGATGAAGGGACACCCAGGAGCTTCCAGATTACACTCAACCCTGGAGCTGGAGTTCATCTGCAGTAATTTATAGCCCTGGAAAAACCGGGTCCTCTTCCATTAGCTGCTCGGGACAGATGCATGGCTGTGCTGATGGCTGCTGAGTTAACAGTCTGGGCTTAGACCGAGTCACCTTGCAGAGTCTTACAGGAATACTGAACGAAGATACAGTTAACCCTTGTACAATGCAGGGGTTAGGTGCCTACCCCCCACACAGTCAAAACTGTATATAACTTTTGATTCCCCAAAAACTTAACCACGAAGAGACTACTGCTTCCTGCGCCTTCAGATCTGCGCTCCCCGCTGGAACGAGGGAGTGGTGTCCTTCACCTGTCAGAGCGCCCTCTGTGGAATCTCTCCACTCTCTCCTCCAGCCCCTCAGTGGCCTCACGTCCCAGGCAACATCGTTCGGATAACACCCACTTTCAGGGCCACAGCAACCTTTGCATCCAGCTCCGCTGAGCTCTGAGCAGTAAGCCTCGTTTGTCTCATCGTAGAGCTGAGGCGCTTGAGTATGGAAAGGCTAAGGTGCCTGCTCAAGGTGACCGATTGCGCATTAGTGGCAGGGCTATGATTTGAGTCTGGACGTGGACTCCTGGTCTGAGGCTTCACTTTCCGTGCATGTGGGACCCTCCAGCAGCTCCCCATTGCCTCTAGGTAAAGGTCAACTCCACAGCAGGTCACAGAAGACCTTCGTGATCTATCTTCTGCCCACACATCTAGTTTGATTTCCAGCCATTCTTCCCTTGCACTTTATACTCTAGAAGTATTGAAAGGCTCTTAAATATACTGGGTGGCATTTGACATCTACTTGCCTTCTACATTGTGTACCTTCTGCCTGGAAAGCCCCTAGCCTTGACCCCTCTCTCAGTATTTTCTGCCTTGTAAGCATTTATTCATTTTTCAAACCCAGATTGTCACCTCTACCATGATGCCCTCTTCTACTCAGTTTTCTCCCTTGCCTGGTATATTTATTCACTTACTGATTTATTCAACAAATATTTCCGAGCACCCCCATTAAGTGCCAGGAACTGAGCTAAGCACAGACCATGCACCAGCAAACACAGCTGCCCAGCTCCCTGCCCTCCTGTCTCCTGGTCTCCGGGGGAGACATTTTATAAAGACAGGAAACACACAGATAAATGTGTGGTTACAACTGGAATGATTCATGAAGGAAATAAAGATGCTCTTGGAGACTGAAGAACCTGGTAGAGGAACAAGGAACACACGGTGTTGTGAGTTTTCAGTTTGCACGTCGGTCCTCTGGAGGAGGCTGGGGGCTCCTTGACTCTCACCCTCATCTTCCCTGTCCCCAGCAGCGGTGAGCTCTGCGGGGGTCCTGCCCCCTGCAGGGTTGGGAGAGGGAGGGGGAGGCGGGCAGGCACAGAGCCTGCCTCCTCCCAACCTAGGGGCTCCTGAAGCAGAATTCATGAGGAACCCTGGACAGGACACTCGTTCTCTGGGGTTTGTTTTCAAATTTGTCAAGACTTATTTGTTCTTCAGCCTTCTTACAAAGGTAGGGGTTTTTTCAATTTAAGTACTTCAAATTCTTGAACTAAAGGTGCTTTGTAAACTCAAACTATAAACTAAATCACAAAGATAGCTTGCAGCTTTTAAATAAAATGATTTGCCCTTCCTTTTTTTTCAATATCAGCGGGGCATAGAAATATAACATCTTATTGTACTCATTTAAGATGAAAGCTTGTTATAGTAGTTTTTATTTGTTTGTCTCTCCTTTTTGTTTTAAATCTAACAGATATTGTTCCTTTGAGTAAAAAAAATGGCACCATTACTTAGAGAACTATTAGTTATTTAGAGGAAACTATCCAAATTACAGTTGTTCATGTGGAATCATTCTCGGAAACTTTATTATTCTATACACTACAGTCAGTAAAGCACAATTTTTAAATACAATTCAGGTGACAAATAGTCCAAGATGTTTAAGATCTTTTACTTTGTATACTTAAAGTATTTGTAGTTTGTATTAGGAGTCTTAGTTATATTTTTGAAATCTTTTTGTTTATTCTTTTATAATTATTAATAGCAATAGGTTATTTAAAATGTTCATAGGAAATATTTGAAATTGTAATATGGAAAGTTGTATATGGTTTTCTTATTAAACATTTTTTAAAAGAAAAACAAGACCACCCAATATATTAAAGTCTACTTTAAATAGACCTCCCTTTAAGTGCATCTTATCATATACACATAAGGAAATGCAAACTACTTTTCACAGTGTCCCTTAGAACATATTAGTAATAAACAATTTTTTTCTGTTACTTATAAATGACAGGATAGTCTTCACAAATTATATAGACAATATCATAGACAGGTGCTTTCTCAGTTTAATGAATAATTATGATTTTTTTTAAAGATTTTATTTATTTATTCGAGAGAGAGAGAATGAGAGACAGAGAGCACGAGAGGGAAGAGGGCAGAGGGAGAAGCAGACCCCCTGCTGAGCAGGGAGCCCGATGCGGGACTCAATCCCAGGAGTCCAGGATCATGACCTGAGCCGAAGGCCGTCGCTTAACCAACTGAGCCACCCAGGCGCCCAATTATGATTTTTTTTTTAAGAGAAAGAGAGAGCATGGGGGAGCAGGGGCAGAGGGGGAGAGGGAGAGAATCTTAAGCAGGCTCTGTGCTCAGCACAGAGCCCAATGTGGGGCTCTATCTCAGGATCATGAGATCATGCCCAGAGCTGAAACCAAGAGTCGGTTGCTTAACTGAGCCACCCAGGTGCCCCTGAATAATTATAATGATTTCTGATTTTTAAAAAATGTCATGGAACAAATACTTGATTACTGGCTTAATTTGAGAAGTGCTAAGAAGTCTTCAGCTCAAATAGTCTCCCTCACTGGCACCAAATTTTACTATTAGCATTTAATTTCTTTTATGCTAAGGTTTGCTTCTCCTGATGAGCTTTGTTTTTTATTGTTAATGTTGCTTAAATGTGTTCTATTTCAGAGAGGACAATAATTAAATTCTCCATGATGCCTTAGTGAGATTGATTCTATTACGCTGCTTTGCTCTCTGGAAACCAGTTGCTTGGGGGGGACAGAGATTCTGAAAGGGACCAGAACCAAAAAGTAGGGTCGCTATAGGGCCAGCCCAGAACAAGGAGTAATGGTCACTGATCCTGTGCAATTATCAGAGGTTTCTGGGTGGCAAACGTGTGCCTTGCCAGAGGCCTTTCAGCCCGAGGGCCTTCTCTGATGAATTCAGCACACTGATCAAAGGGTTTGCATTGGTCTCCTTTATTCATTCCGTCAATGAGAACTTGAGAATGAAAGAGATGGTTAAATGCCGACTGAAGTGAAATGTTTAAAAAATTAATTTGTCCTTCACTATTGTGTGTTTCAGAGACTGGAGCACAAGGAGGTGTTAGTGGGCTTGTTGTTCCTGGTTTTCCCATTCATTCCAGCCAGCAATCTCTTCTTCAGGGTGGGTTTTGTGGTGGCCGAGAGAGTCCTTTACATGCCTAGGTAATTATTACTCATGATTTCCTCTTTAAGAGACCTGCCTTCTGTCACCAACATGGATAGTTCCAGAGGGACGGTCCTTTGCGTGTGTCACAATTAGGTCCTCGTGTTGCTGAGGTGTGTATTACCTCAGCTTTCACAACAGCCGCAGGGAGGTCTGGGCGAGCTCGGGCTTGCACCTGTTCACTCCGGCTCACAGCGGCTTACCTCCAGCTGGGAGCTTGACGGCTAAATGGGAAGTACTGACTTGAGTATATTCAGGATTCCAGGGAATCATTTACCCCAATATCTATGCTTCATTAAACGTAATTGTAGTAATTTTCTAGAAATATTTGATTTGCATAAAATTATTAACTATGTTAAGTAACACGATTATAATTAATTTCTTCCTGTCTTCTTTCTTTTTTCTTCCAACCTTAGAAAAAAATTTTTTTAAGTTTTTCAGCTTTAATTCTAATATGTACAGTGTTGTATTAGTTTCAGATGTACAATGTAGTGAGTCAACACTTCCACACATCACCCGGTGCCCATCACAAGAGCGCTCCCTAATCCCCATCACCTATTTCACCCATCTGCCCACCCACCTCCCTTTTGGTAACCATCAGTTTGTTCTCTATAGTTAAGAGTCTGTTTCATCGGGGTGACTGGGTGGTTCAATCGTTAAGTGTCTGCCTTCGGCTGGGGTCATGATCCCAAGTTCCTGGGATCGAGACCCGCATCCGGCTCCCTGCTCCGCAGGAAGCCTGCTTCTCCCTCTCCCTCTCCCACTGCTTGTGCTCTCTCTCTCTCAAATAAATAAATAAAATCTTAAAAAAAAAAAGTCTGTTTCTTCATTTGTCGCTCTCTCTCACCTTTTTTTTTCCCTTTGCTCATTTGTTTTGTTTCTTAAGTTTCACAAGTGAGTGAAATCATATGGTATTTGTCTTTCCTTTACTGACTTGTTTTGTTTAGTATATTACTCTCTAGCTCCGTCCACCTTGTTGCAAATGGCAAGATTTCAGTCTTTTTTATGGCTGAATAACATTCCATTAACATTCCACACATGCCACATCTTCTTTATCCATTCATCTATCAATCAACATTTGTGCTGCTTCCATAAATTGACTATAGTAAATAATGCTTCTATATGAAATAAGTCAATCAGAGAAAGACAAATACCATATGATTTCACTCATATGTGGACTTTAAGAAACAAAACAGATGAACATAGGGGAAGGAAAAAAAAGAGAGAGGGAAGCAAACCATTAGAGATTCTTAACAATAGAGAACACACTGAGGTTGATGGAGGGAGGTGGGTGGGGGTTGGGCTAGATGGGCGATGGGTATTAAAGCGGGCACTTGTGACAAGCACGGGATGTTATATGTAGGTGATGAATCACAAAATTCTACTCCTGACACCTATATGTTAACTAACTAGAATTTGAATAAAAATTTGAAACAAAAAATATACTGCTATAAACATAGGGGTGCACATATCCCTTTGAATTAATGTTTTCATATTTTGCGGATAAACACCCAGTAGTATGATTACTGGATCCTAGGGCAGTTCTATTTTTAACTTTTTGAAGAACCTCCATACTGTTTTCCACTGTGGCTGCATCAGTTCGCATTCCCACCAATAGTGCAAGAGGGTTCCTTTTTCGCCACATCCTCACCACTTGTTGTTTCTTGTATTTTTTATTTTAACCATTCTGAAGGTGAGAGCTGAGATCCCATTGTGGTTTTGATTTGCATTTCCCTGATGATTAGTGATGTTGAGCATCTTTTCATCTATTGGCCATCTGGATAACCTCTTTGGACAAATATCTATTCAGGTCTTCTGCCCATTTTTTAATTGGATTATTTGTTTTTGGGGTGTTGAGTTCTGTAAGTTCTTTATATATTTAGAATACTAACCCTTTATCAGATATGTCATTTGCGAATATCTTCTCCCATTCTGCAGGTTGTCTTTTAATTTTGTTGATTGTTTCCTTTGCTGTGTAGAAGCTTTTTATTTTGATGTAGTCTCAATAGTTTATTTCTGCTTTTCTTTCCCTTGCCTCAGGAGACATACCTAGAAGGAAGTTGCTACAGCCAATGTCAGAGACCATGCCCTTTTCTAGGATTTTTATGGTTTCAGGTCTCACATTTAGGTCTTTAATCCATTTTGAGTTTATTTTTGTGTGTGGTGTAAGGAAGTGGTCCAGCTTCATTCTTCTGCATGTGGCTGTCCAATTTTCCCAACACCATTTGTTGAAGAGACCATCTTTTTCCATTGAATATTCTTTCCTGCTTTGTCGAAGATTAGTTGACCATAAAATTGTGAGTTTATTTCTGGGTTTTCTATTTTGTTCCATTGATCTATGTGTCTGTTTTTGTGCCAGTACCATACTGTCTTGATGATGACAGCTTTGTAATAGAGCTTGAAGTTGGAATTGTGATACCTCCAGCTTTGCTTTTCTTTTTCAAAATTGCTTTGGCTATTCAGAGGTTGTTTCTTTTTTATTTAATGTAAAAATGGGATATAAGCTAAGAGAATGGTATGCTTAAAAAATGCTAAAAATGAGAACTATGTGACAGGATATGTTAATTACCATGACTGTAGTAACCATTTCACTATATAGATATAGATATAGATATATCAAATCATGTTGTCTGCCTTTAAATGTATACAATTTTTATTTAAAAATATATAAATAAATGGAAATTTTGAAATTTTTTAATAATTAAAATAAATAAATATAAAAATGAGGACAATATCAAGAAATCTATCTTTGAGGAAAAAATGGCATAAAAAGTATAAAGAGCATTCAGGCATATAAGATTACATAATGCCACTTAGCTCTGAATATTTGAACTATGCTAAGTCTTGTCTGTTCTCTTGTCTTATTCAAATATAGGTATTTCAAGGCAATGATTCTTTCTGGATCCCTGGAAATTACTCTGAATCAAGAAACAGAGTGTTCTGCCAATTATCAGTTGTGTGCCCAGGAGAAAGACACTAAATTTCTTTGGGCCAGGTTTTCTCATTTTTTAGAATCAGGGCATATGATTAAATAATCTCTGAAATTATATCATTTTAGAAATGTTGTATAACAATGCCCAGTATCTGAAAGTCAGTGATTGTAAACCAAAGAATTATAAAGAAATTATTATTCTTATGACTTTGAGCTAGCAATAAAAGTGATCAAAATTATACATTTTAATTAGAAATGGATTTCAGAATTGTGGATCCCCTAAGAACAAAGTACTTAATAGCTTTCTTGAGACATTTCAAAGTCTTATTTTCAATTGACTAAAGGAGTAGTCAGTTCATTTTGTGCCTTATAAGGCTTCAGCACCATTTGAAAAGCAGTTAATTGCTTAATAAATACTATTCAATAAGATTAAAAATAGGTCGGGACGCCTGGGTGGCTCAGTCGTTAAGCGTCTGCCTTCGGCTCAGGTCATGATCCCAGGGTCCTGGGATCGAGTCCCGCATCGGGCTCCCTGCTCCTTGGGAGCCTGCTTCTCCCTCTGCCTCTCTCTCTCTGTCTCTCATGAATAAATAAATAAAATCTTAAAAAAAAAAAGATTAAAAATAGGTCCATAATCCTGGGTATTCTGTATGTGCCTCACTCTCTCCACTCTGACTTCAAAAGTGCCAAATATCACCTGCCTCCTAATTGCACTTTGAAATCTGTATAAAGGGAATGGGAATGGTTATTTAGTACTGGCTACCTGCTTTAGCACTGTAGAGTTTACGGTCAGAATTTCACCTGCTTTAGCACTCACTGTAGAGTTTACGGTCAGAATTTCATCAGCCAAATACATGGGAATAATCTTTTATTCTGATAACAAGTGCCAGTTTTATGGGTGTCCTTTTTGAATAAGAAGACATGTTTATGGCTTAAATTGATCCATTACAAATTTCTTGCCCTCTTATTTTTATCCAGAAGGAGACATATAATTTGATGGCTCCTTTTTCATGTTTCAGTCATATTTCAAATGGCTAAAATTTCTTACAGTTAAAGTTGAAATAGTTAATGAGAGATGTCAAAATAAGTAATAGATTCTGATCTTTCATCCACAAGCCAGAATAAGGTAATTTATTCACTTTAGTACAAAAGTGTAAATCCCAAGCTAACAGAAAACTTGAATGGGCTGGAATAAAGGAAAAGTAGACAGAATTAGCAAAGGCAGAAATAATATGTGGGATAGAACTTACTAGAATAATTGAGAATACAGATGGAGAAATTGGATAAATAATTGGGGAAGAGGAAAAACTAAAAATGGCTATCAACTTAAAAAGAGATGTTCTTTATACTGCACAATACCTAAACTTATAGATATTTGAGACATGAAGAATTTGAAGAATGGCCTTCTGTTATTTTCTATTGTGAGTAAAAATTTCCAATCATATCTATCAATATAAAGTGAAAAACTTTAATCAAGTAAGGATCTTAATAAAAATGAAGTTCCATATTTATTTCTTGAGATACAGTGTGAAGAATGTTACATACAATATGTGAGATCCATTCTGATGCACTATCTGTGCATGTGAATCTCTGATGTTTTGGAGTCTCTGGAAAAGAGAGATGCTTAATTGGTACTGAATATAGTTCCTGCCAATGCCACATCATCAGCAAAGGCATTTTTTGTTATCAGAAACTTAGTTTAGTAAATGTAATCAAAAGAACACTGAACTAGCTGGTAACCTTGGAAAAGCATTGAAATTTGCCAAATTACCACTTTCTGATCTGTAAAATAAGATGGTTGACCTTTTTCAATGACTTCCAAATGTTGGTTGAAGGAACACTGTGGACTGTCGGTCCATGACTGATCGGTGGCTACATGGAAATTAAAGGAAGACAGTGTAGAGAATTTTTCATAAATCTGAGTTTATGCAGTTTTTAAATTCTGAGGTTATGTCTGTTCTACTTTATTGCTGTTAGAACTTCCTTTCATTTATGAAATGATAATAAAGGCAAATGGTTGTTGTATTTATTAATATCCTTATTTTGGAAAATTACATTAATTAATAATTATTACTATTCTTACTTAACAACCCCCTGACAGTCCTCCCAGTCTTTTTTAAAAATCTTTTTTTTTTTAATTCTGGTGCCACAAGGTTACATGATTTCTAAGATTTCATTTACCTCTAAAGTTCCATTGTTTTGTGATTAAAAGTATTGTAGAGAAGGGGCGCCTGGGTGGCTCAGTCGGTTAAGCGTCTGCCTTCGGCTCAGGTCATGATCCCGGGGTCCTGGGATCGAGCCCCACATTGGGCTCCCTGCTCAGCGGAGAGCCTGCTTCTCCCCCTGCCTGCAGCTCCCCCTGCTTGTGCTCTTTCTCTCACCTCTCTCTCTCTCAAACAAATAAAATCTTAAAAAATAAATAAATAAATAAATAAATAATAAAAATAAATAAAATAAAATAAAAAAGTATTGTAGAGAATAGGTAGGTACTGGGCAAGGTTGAGCCATCTGATGGAATATGAGTCATTCCAGATTTTAAGGAGTCTAAACCACAAAAAATCATAGAAATCCCAGAAACCAGGCACAGCCTTGATGCTTTGTTTGGCATTCTCATAGAACTACTATACTAGAGAAGCAGGAAAAGCAGTGTGGGCTTGTCAAAAAACATTCTCCTAAAACACTAGTAAATATATCAGGATACAATTTCACAGTTCTGAAATGTAGTGCACATGTGTGTGCATGACTATGTACATAGATATCTGATGGCTCTTGGTCCTGAATCTATTTGTCATGCATTCCTGTCATGGCTACTTGAAGCACAAAAACAAGTCTCTATCTTCATAACATAAGAATTATTTGGTAAGAATGGCAAGAGGGAAAGAAAAGAAATTTTTAATCAAGTATAGAATTCTGCTGCCAGTTAGGAAATAGAAAGTCACAAGAAACTGTCAATTGTGCCCTAACAAAAAAAAAGGAGGAAGAAAGAAGAAGAAGAAGAAGAAGAAGAAGAAGAAGAAGAAGAAGAAGAAGAAGAAGAAGAAGAAGAGAAAGAAAGAAAGAAAGAAAGAAAGAAAGAAAGAGAAAGAAAGAAAGAAAGAAAGAAAGAAAGAAAGAAAGAAAGAAAGAAAGAAAGAAAGAAAGAAAAGAAAAAGAAAAAACAGACTAGATAAACCACAAAACCATAGTTTTTTCAAACCAGTCAGGGTCCTAAAGATGCAAAGAAACCTAAGTGACCTAAACTCCAGAAAGTAAAAAATTCTTCATAAGCAAGAAAAGCTCCAGGGCTGGTCTAGTCCCTGGTGGTACAGTAAAGGGAGGAGAAAGAATCTGCCATAGACTGAAGGTAAAGAGAAATCAGCTAAAATTGTAATGAATATTTAACAGCTAATTGTAGGTTGGCATTACAGTTTATAATTCCAAGGAGCCCAAGTCACAGATAAATCTATATCCACTCCCCAGTTCTTCACCATGGGTCTTCACCTGATTGTTGAGAAGGAACAGACAGCTGAGAAAAAAACAATTTGGGTTATTCCATGCAGAGCAGGAGAGTTGACAGGAGCTCCTTCCCTCCCACAGGCACTTCAGACTTTAAGGTGGCAAGAGCTAGAGTGGGAGGCAGGAGAGCCAAGTAGAACCTCCACAAGCATTTCCAGCAGAATGAGATCTCCCTAAGAACAGAAAATGTGGGGCAGGCCTGGAGAGCAAAACAGACCCCCAAGCTGTGGAGAGAGGTGACATCCTGGCTCTAGAGCAGAGACTTCCTACAGTTTGGAAAGTCGGCTGTTTGGACATAGAGCACAAGGATAATTCTGGAATTTCATGACAGCTCACACCCAAAGTTAGCAGACACAAAAAAAGTCCTGATCCTACTCTCAAAACATTTGCAGCTATGATGAACTGAATCAAACTGAAGCTGCAAGAAAACCTAGACTCAGAATAACGACAGGTCCAATTGACTCAGCTCCTCAATGAGCAGCCTGATACAAGGACTGTGGTTTCAATGGAGGTAAATAATATTTACCTCCATCTCTACTATTCTATTACACAAAATGTCTAACATAAAACTTAAAATTATGGGACACACAAAGAAGCAAGAAATGTAGCCTGTGGTCAAAAGAGAAAATAATCAATAGAAGCAGAAAAAGAGATGACACCATGAAGAAAATAAATATGTGAGGCACACAGTGAGAAAACATAGTGGCTGTACCATTTTACATTCCTAACCAACAGTGCACAAAGTGGGGCACCTGAGTGGCTTAATTGGTTAAGTATCTGACTCTTGATTTTGGCTCAGGTCATGATTTCAGGGTCATGGGATGGAGCCCCACATGGGGCTCTGCCCTCAGCAGGGAGTCTGCTTCTCTCCCTCGCCCTGTGCCCCTCCCCCTGCTTACATACTATCTCTCTCTCTCGCTCTCTAAAATAAATAAATAAATATTAAAAAAAAAAAAAAACAGTGCACAAAGGTTCCAGTTTATCCACATCCTCACCAACACTGGTTATTTTCTTTTCTTTTCTTTTTTTTAATGGTAGCCATCCTAATGGGTATGAGATGCTACAAGCTTTTTTTTTTTAATAACAATTTTATTGAGGTATAATTCACATGCCATACAATTCACCCATTTAAAGTACGCAGAACAATGACTTGCACTATATTCACAGAACTGTGCATCACCACTCTCTAATTCCAGAACATTTTTATCACCCCAAAAAGAAATTCCATACCCTTTAGCAGTCATTCCCTATTTACCTCAACCACCTCCAGCCCTAGGGAACCACTATTCTCCTTTCTGTCTCTATAGGTTTGCCTATTCGGGATATTTCATATAAATGGAATCATATAAAATGTGGTCTCATAACTGGTGTCTTTCACTTAGCATGTTTCCAAGGTTCCTTCATGTTGTAGCATGTAGCAATACTTGATTCCCTTTTAGTGCTGAATAATATTCCATTGTATGAATATATCACATTTATTTTATCCATCCTTCAGTTGATGAACATTTGGGTTCCTTATACTTTGGAAGTGGTGTAAATGCCGCTGGTATGAACATTCACATACAAGTTTGTGTATATACATATGTTGTCATTTCTCTTGGATAGTTACTCCACAGTAGAATTTCTGGGTCATATGGTAACTGTGTTTAACCTTTTGAGGAATTGAACTGAAGTAATTTTGGTCCACTGCACTTTCTAGTGCCCTAGTGTTCTTAAAAAATTAATACACTTCAAGGAGACTAGATTGCTGACAATCATCTGCTTCCTACTTATAATACATAAATACTTCACTAATTCTCTACCTCAGAAAATAAATGTCCAACAGCAAAGTTAAGATAGTACTATGATGATTAATTTTTTTGTGTCAACTTGAGTGGACCAAGGGATGCTGAAATATCTGGTTAAACATCGTCTCTGGATGTGTCCGTGAGGGTGTTTCCAGAAGAGATTAGCATTGGAATTGGCAGATTGAGTAAAGCAAATTGTCATCCCCAATGTGAATATCATCTAATCAGTTGAGGGTCTGAATGACACAAAAAGGTGGAGGAAGCCTGAATTCTCACTCTGCCTGACTGTTAAACTGACACATAACTCTTCTCCTGCATGTGGACTGAGGCTCCTCTGGTTCTCGGGCCTTCAGGTTTGGACTAGAACTACAACATCAGCCTTCCTGGGTTTCCAGCTTGCAAATGGTAGATCACTGGGACTTCTCAGCCTTCATAATCATGTGAGCCAATTGCTTATAAAAATTTTTCTGTCTCTTTTCATATAACTATATTCATATCTCTATCTCTATCTATCTATCTATCTATCTATCATCTATCTATCTATCTATCTATCTATCTATCTATCTATCTATCTATCCTATTGGCTCTGTTTCTTTGAAGAACCCTGACCAATACAAGTATTTATATTATATATTATTATCATCATTTATTGAGCATTACCTAGGCTCCACATTTTGTCATTAGCTCAACAACCAAACTAGGTAATTACTATTATTATCCCATTTGCTTATGAGGAAATTGAGATCTAGAACAGTGCTGCCCAATAGAGAAGATGTGAGCCACACTCATAATTACATGGGTAATTTTAAATTTTCTAGTAGTCACATTTTAAAAAAGAAACAAGTGAAAATAATTTTAATATATATTTTATTTAACCCAATGTAACTGAAGTATCATCATTTCAACATGGAATCAATATTTTTTAAATAACTATTAATGAGATGTTTCATATTCTTTTTCTCATACCATGTCTTTAAAATACAATGTTGTGGGGGGCGGAGCAAGATGGCAGGGGAGTAGGAGACCTGGATTTCTTCTGGTCCCAGGAATTCAGCTGGATAGGGATCAAACCATTCTGAACACCTATGAACTCAACAGGAGATCGAAGAAAAGAATAGCAACAACTCTCTGAACAGAAAAGTGACCACTTTCTGGAAGGTAGGACGTGCGGAGAAGTGAATCCGAGGTGATTTTCGGGAGGATAGATGGTGGGGGAGGGGCCTCCATCAGCCGCTTCTGGCAAGTGATAGAGCCCCGGAGCACAAAATCGGAACTTTTAGAAGTCGGCTCCGCTGTGGGACGTCGCTCCGGTGGCTAAGCGCAGTGAGGAAACCTTGTGGGACAGTGTGGTCTCAGGACCCTCAGGGTCACAGAAAGACGGGGGGTTCCTGAGTGCAGCAGAGCTCCCAGGTATCAGAGTAGGGAAGCCAGCTGTAGAGATGGAGCCAAGGTGCGGCCTCTCAGCTCGGGGTTGCCATAAACCGTGATCCGCGGCACAGTCGGGCCACTGCTCCTCCAGCAGGGACCCAACAAGCGGCAGATCCGGGGAGACTCTCCTTCCTCCCCCAGGAGGAGCGGCGCGGGTGCGCACCACAGGGATCTGCTGGGTTTGGAGACTCCACACGGGGTCATGTGCCAGAGATAGAAACGCGGTCACAGGCCGGGTGAGCACGGAGTGCAGCCAGAGACGGGGGAGACGGGAGTGACTGACTGCTTTTCTCTGGAGGCGCACTGAGGAGCGGGACCCCGAGTTGTCGGCTCCACCTGGGCAGAGATTGGGAGGCCGCCACTTTCACTCTCAGCCTCCAAAGCTGCACAGAAAGCTTGCAGGGAACAAAAGCTCCCGAGAGCAAACCCGAGCAGATTACTTAGCCCAGACTGGCACGGGCAGAGCAATTCTGCCTCCGGCAAAGACATTTGGGAACCAAGGCAACAGGCCCCTCCCCAAGAAGATCAGCGAGAACAGCCAGCCAAGACCAAGTTTACCGATCAGTGAGAAGAGCAGAACTCCAGCACTAGGGGAATACCGCACATAGAAATCATGGCTTTTTTCCCATGATTCTTTAGTCTTTCAAAGTTAATTTTTTTTAACTTTCCTTTTTTTTTTTTAATTTTTCTTTTTCCCTTTTTCAACCAACATCTTATCAATCCCTTTTTTAAAAAATCTTTTTTATGTTTCATTTTTAGAGTCATATTCTATCCCTTCATAGTAGTTAACCTTATTTTTGGTATATATTTATAAGTTGTTCTCTCTTTAAAATTTTGGGATACAGTTTCTTCTAACAAACCAAAATATACCCTAAATCTCTAGTGTATGGCTTTGTTCTAGTCTCCTGCCTGATCACATTCTTTCCCTTTTTTTTTCTTAAATCCCCTTCTTTCTTTTTTCAACTAACTTCTTATCTTATCAATTCCTTTTATAAAATCTTTTATAATTTTCATCTTTACAGGCATATTCCATCCCTTCATCATACTAACCCTTATTTTGTACATATATAAGTTTTCCTTTCTTTAAAATTTTGGGAGGCAGTTTCTTCTAACAGACCAGAATATGCCCAAAATCTAGTGTGTGGCACTGATCTATGCACCAGCCTGATCATATTTGATCATATCCTTTTTTTGTTTTTGTTTTTGTTTGTTTTTATCTTTTCCTTTTTCTTTTTTTTTTTTTCCTTTTTTCTTTCTTTCCCTTTCTTTTCCCCCGGTTTCAGGTCTCTTCTGATTTGTTTAGTGTATATTTTCTGGGGATGTTGTCACCCTGTTAGCATTTTGTTCTCTCATTCATCTATTCTCCTCTGGACAAACTGACAAGATGGAAAAAATCACCTCAAAAAAAAGAACAAGAGGCAGTACCGACTGCCAGGGACCTAATCAATATGGACATTAGTAAGATGTTGGAACTAGAATTCAGAATGATGATTTTAAAGATAATAGCTGGGCTTGAGAGAAACCCTTTCTGGAGAAATAAAAGAACTAAAATCTAACCAAGTCGAAATCAAAAAGGCTATTAATAAGCTGCAATCAAAAATGGAGGCTCTAACTGCTAGGATAAATGAGGCCAAAGAGAGAATTAGTGATATAGAAGACCAAATGATGGAAAATAAAGAAGCTGAGAAAAAGAGAGATAAACAACTACTGGATCATGAGGGCAAAATTCGAGAGATAAGGGATACCGTAAGATGAAACAATATTAGAATAATTGGGATCCCAGAAGAAGAAGAAAGAGAGAGAGGGGCAGAAGGTATATTGGAGCAAATTATAGCAGAGAACTTCCCTAATTTGGGGAAGGAAACAGGCATCAAAATCCAGGAGGCACAGAGAACCCCCCTCAAATTCAATAAAAGTAGGTCAACACCCCGACATCTAATAGTAAAACTTACGAGTCTCAGAGACAAAGAGAAAATCCTGACAGCAGCTCAGGAGAATGTTAGAAACATCAGATTGGCAACAGACCTATCCACAGAGACCTGGCAGGCCAAAAAGGACTGGCATGATATATTCAGAGCACTAAATGAGAAAAATATGCAGCCAAGAATACTATATCCAGCTAGGCTGTCACTGAAAATAGAAGGACAGATAAAAAGCTTCCAGGAAAAACAAAAACTAAAGGAATTTGCAAACACGAAACCAGCCCTACAAGAAATATTGAAAGGGGTCCTCTAAGCAAAGAGAGACCCCAAAAGCAACATAGACCAGAAAGGAACACAGACAATGTACAGTAACAGTCACCTTACAGGCAATACAATGGCACTAAATTCCTATCTTTCAATAGTTACCCTGAATGTAAATGGGCTAAATGCCCCAATCAAAAGACACAGGCTATCAGATTGGATAAAAAAACAATACCCATCGATATGCTATCTGCAAGAGACTCATTTTAGACCCAAAGACACCCCCAGATTCAAAATGACGGGGTGGAAAACCATTTACCATGCTAATGGACACCAAAAGAAAGCAGGGGTGGTAATCCTTATATCAGACCAATTAGATTTTAAACCAAAGACTATAATAAGAGATGAGGAAGGACACTATATCATCCTTAAAGGGTCTATCCAACAAGAAGATCTAACAATTGTAAATATCTATTCCCCTAACATGGGAGCAGCCAATTATATAAGCCAATTACTAACAAAAGCAAAGAAACACATCGACAACAATACAATAATAGTGGGGGACTTTAACACCCCCCTCACTGAAATGGACAGATCATCTAAGCAAAAGATCAACAAGGAAATAAAGACTTTAAATGACACACTGGACCAAATGGACTTCACAGATATATTCAGAACATTCCATCCCAAAGCAACAGAATACACATTCTTCTCTAGTGCCCATGAAACATTCTCCAGAATAGATCACATCCTGGGTCACAAATCAGGTCTCAACTGGTACCAAAAGATTGGGATCATTCCCTGCCTATTTTCAGACCACAGTGCTTTGAAACTAGAACTCAATCACAAGAGGAAAGTCAGAAAGAACTCAAATACATGGAAGCTAAAGAGCATCCTACTAAAGAATGAATGGGTCAACCAGGAAATTAAAGAAGAATTTTAAAAATTCATGGAAACAAATGAAAATAAAAACACAACTGTTCAAAATCTTTGGGATGCAGCAAAGGCAGTCCAAAGAGGAAAGTATATAGCAATACAAGCCTTTCTCAAGAAACAAGAAAGGTCTCAAATACACAACCTAACCCTACACCTAAGGGAGCTGGAGAGAGAACAGCAAACAAAGCCTAAACCCAGCAGGAGAAGAGAAATAATAAAGATCAGAGCAGAAATCAATGAAATAGAAACCAAAAGAACAGTAGAACAGATCAATGAAACTAGGAGCTGGTTCTTTGAAAGAATTAACAAGATTGATAAACCCCTGGCCAGACTTAACAAAAAGAAAAGAGAAATGACCCAAATAAATAAAATCATGAATGAAAGAGGAGAGATCACAACCAACACCAAAGAAATACAATTATAAGAACATATTATGAGCAACTATATGCCAGCAAATTAGATAATCTGGAAGAAATAGATGCATTCCTAGAGATGTATAAACTACCAAAACTGAACCAGGAAGAAATAGAAGACCTGAACAGACCTATAACCACTAAGGAAATTGAAGCAGTCATCAAAAATCTCCCAACAAACAAGAGCCCAGGGCCAGATGGCTTCCCAGGGGAATTCTACCAAACATTTCAAGAAGAATTAACACCTATTCTTCTGAAACTGTTCCAAAAAATAGAAATGGAAGGAAAACTTCCACCACAGCATTACCTTGATCCCAAAACCAGACAAAGACCCCATCCAAAAGAATAATTACAGACCAATATCCTTGAAGAACATGGATGCAAAAATTCTCACCAAAATACTAGCCAATAGGATCCAACAGTACATTAAAAGGATTATTCACCACGAAAAGTGGGATTTATCCCTGGGCCGCAAGTTTGGTTCAACATCCGCAAATCAATCAATGTGATACAATACATTAATAAAAGAAAGAACAAGAACCATATGATCCTCTCAATAGATGCAGAAAAAGCATTTGACAAAGTACAGCATCCTTTCTTGATCAAAACTCTTCAGAGTGTAGGAATAGAGGGTACATACCTTAATGTCATAAAAGCCATCTATGAAAAACCCATAGCGAATATCATTCTCAATCGGGAAAAACTGAGAGCCTTCCTCCTAAGGTCAGAAACACGGCAGGGATGTCCACTATCACCACTGCTATTCAACATAATACTAGAAGTCCTAGCCACAACAATCAGACAACAAAAAGAAATAAAAGGCATCCAAATCGGCAAAGAAGTCAAACTCTCACTCTTTGCAGATGATATGATACTTTATGTGGAAAACCCAAAAGACTCCACCCTAAAACTGCTAGAACTCATACAGAAATTCAGCAAAGTGGCAGGATATAAAATCAATGCACAGAAATCAGTAGCATTTCTATACACCAACAAGACAGAAGAAAGAGAAATTAAGGAGTCAATCCCATTTACAACTGCACCCAAAACCATAAGATACCTAGGACTAAATCTAACCAAAGAGACAAAGAATCTATACTCAGAAAACTATAAAATAGTCATGAAAGAAACTGAGGAAGACACAAAGAAATGGAAAAACATTCCATGCTCATGGATTGGAAGAACAAATATTGTGAAGATGTCAATGCTACCTAGAGCAATCTACACATTCAATGCAATCCCTATCAAAATACCATCCACTTTTTTCAAAGAAATGGAACAAATAATCCTAAAATTTGTATGGAACCAGAAAAGACCCCGAATAGCCAGAGGAATGTTGAAAAAGAAAAGCAAACCTGGTGGCATCAGAATTCCAGACTTCAAGCTCTATTACAAAGCTGTCATCACAAGACAGTATGGTACTGGCACAAAAACAAACACATAGATCAATGGAACAGAATAGAGAGCCCAGAAATGGACCCTCAACTCTATGGTCAACTAATCTTCAACAAAGCAGGAAAGAATGTCCAATGGAAAAAAGACAGTCTCTTCAACAAATGGTGTTGGGAAAATTGGACAGCCACATGCAGAAGAATGAAACTGGACCATTTCCTTACACCACACACAAAAATAGACTCCAAATGGTTGAAAGACCTCAATGTGAGACAGGAGTCCCATCAAAATCCTAAAGGAGAACACAGGCAGCAACCTCTTCAGCCTCAGCCGCAGCAACTTCTTCCTAGAAACATCGCCAAAGGCAAGGGAAGCAAGGGCAAAAATTAATATTGGGACATCATCAAGATAAAAAGCTTTTGCACAGCAAAGGAAACAGCAAAACCAAAAGACAACTGACAGAACGTGAGAAGATATTTGCAAATGACCTATCAGATAAAGGGCTAGTATCCAAAATCTATAAAGAACTTATCAAACTCAACACCCAAAGAACAAATGATCCAATCAAGAAATGGGCAGAAGACATGAACAGACATTTTTCCAAAGAAGACATCCAAATGGCCAACAGACACATGAAAAATTGCTCAACATCGCTCAGCATCAGGGAAATCCAAATCAAAACCTCAATGAGATACCACCTCACACCAGTCAGAATGGCTAAAATTAACAAGTCAGGAAACGACAGATGTTGGTGGGGATGCGGAGAAAGGGGAACCCTCCTACACTGTTGGTGGGAATGCAAGCTGGTGCAGCCACTCTGGAAAACAGTATGGAGGTTCCTCAAAAAGCTGAAAATAGAGCTACCCTATGACCCAGCAATTGCACTACTGGGTATTTACCCCAAAGATACAAATGTAGGGATCCAAAGGGGTACGTGCACCCCGATGTTTATAGCAGCAATGTCCACAATAACCAAACTATGAAAAGAGCCAAGATGTCCATCAACAGATGAATGGATAAAGAAGATGTGGTATATATATATATATATATATATATATATATATATATATATATATATAATGGAATATTATGCAGCCATCAAAAGGAATGAACTCTTGCCATTTGCAACAATGTGGATGGAACTGGAGGGTATTATGCTGAGCGAAATAAGTCAATCAGAGAAAGACATGTATCATATGACCTCAATGATATGAGGAATTCTTAATCTCAGGAAACAAACTGAGGTTTGCTGGAGTGGTGGGGGGTGGGAGGGATTGGGTGGCTGGGTGATGGACATTGGGGAGGGTATGTGCTATGGTGAGCGCTGTGAATTGTGTAAGACTGTTGAATCACAGACCTGTACCTCTGAAACAAATAATACATTATATGTTAAAAAAAAAAAAAAAGATAGCAGGAAGGGAAGAATGAAAGGGGGGAAATCGGAGGGGGAGACGAACCATGAGACTATGGACTCTGAGAAACAAACTGAATGTTCTAGAGGGGAGGGGGGTGGGGGGATGGGTTAGCCTGGTGATGGGTATTAAAGAGGGCACATACTGCATGGAGCGCTGGGTGTTATACACAAACAATGAATCATGGAACACTACATCAAAAACTAATGATGTAATGTATGGTGAGTAACATAACAATAAAAAATGCAATGTTGTATTTTATACTTACAACATGTCTCAATCCAGAATCACAATTCAAGTACTCAACAGACACAGGTGGCTAGTGTATTAGACAGAACAGATCTAGAGACTTACATAGTTTGTCTTTCTCACACAAAAGCATGAAATCTTGTTCATGAGAAGGCTATATTGCGTCTCATGCCTAGAGATGTCACATAATTTTTAGAGCTGGTAGAAAATCAATGACATGAGTGGAGATATCTCATATTAAAAAGTAAATTAGAACCTAACAGTTTTTCAGAAAGTAAAATGAATGACCTTGCTCTCCAGGTTGCTTTGTGAATACGCTAAGGCTAGTGTCAGAAAAAAATAGATAGCTATATCTCTCTATATTGAATATAAAGAAGCTCTTCAGACCCAGTCTATAGGACAGGGAGCTAGGAAATTGATAGATGGTTTGAAATTTTTTTCTTTTTTTAAATTTATTTAATTTTTTTTATTATGTTCAGTTTGAAAATTTTTGAATCTGAAAAGCTCTGGGCTGCAGTTACACAGTCTTCTGGAAATGTTCCCATTCATCAGATCTTTGGATGAAGAAATCCACAAGGTTCTATTTGTTTTGTCCCACAGAAACCAGCAGCTTCCAGGTCAAATCTGACACCAGGATTCTCTCCTGCACAGAAGTTACGGACCCCCGAGCCTCGGCTGCTGCAGCCTCAAACACCAGCCTGGCATTCCTGGGCTTCACTCTAACATCGCAGACCAACATCCATGATGCCGAAATAAGAGCTTATCTCTAGTAATTTGTCAAGTGCACATAAATGGAAGAACTCAACAGATCAGAATCTAAGTAAGTTAGGGATATTTTTGGTCTAGATCTTATTAAAATTTAAGTAAATTTCAATAAATCTGAAACCTACTTTTAAATTTTTATGTCGCTTTACCTGGCTTTTTAAAAAGTCCTAAATCGGGCGCCTGGGTGGCTCAGTTGGTTAAGCGACTGCCTTCGGCTCAGGTCATGATTCTGGAGTCCCGGGATCGAGTCCCACATCAGGCTCCCTGCTCGGCAGCGAGTCTGCTTCTCCCTCTGACCCTCCTCCCTCTCATGCTCTCTATCTCATTCTCTCTCTCAAATAAATAAATAAAATCTTTAAAAATAAAAAAATAAAAAAATAAAAATAAAAAGTCCTAAATCATGAAGTGTGATGTCAGTCCTTCAATGGGAGCCTGGAAGTTTGTAGATAATTTGAAGCATGGTTTTAATGATTAGGAAGGAGAAGCAGGAGGAGGAGAAAAGAAGAGAAAAAGGAAGACGCATTGTAACAATTCTTCCAAATATTTTTTCTTCCTATGAAATGGTTACATATCAGAGAAAGAACTTTGATAAAGCCTGAGATTAAAATACTGAGGATTAAGGGAGCTAAAACTGTGTTCTTTGAATAGTGTCTTCAGGTTACAAGAATCATGTGTGATTTGCTTTTATACTAAAATATTTTTAAAATTAGAGAACAAAAAAATCTGCACATTAAGACATGCATCTATAACATGCAGTGTTTGGTAAATGGGATAAATATTTGATGGATAATTTTTTTAGAAACAGAAATATGACTCTTACTTGGAATTTAACCTAAAAGATCTCCTTTATACTTTCTGCATATGAAAAATAACATAGCTATTTATAATGGTACATTAAATCAGTATTTCTCTTTCTTTCTCTTCCTTCTTTCCTTCCTTCCTTCCTTCCTTCCTTTGGTTTCTTTTATCAGCAAGCTTGGTACATACAGTTCTTCATAAAATATATGAAGTTTTTAGGGCCAATACTGGGCCAATTGGTTCAGTGCAAGAAAAATAATCAAGATAAGCATTTCCTTGCAGGTCCGGCTGTACCAGAGCTCTCAAGACTGTAGCCTTCAGTTAGGAAAATTAAGAAACTTCTATGCCCCAGGGGATCCTTATACTAAATTGTATTACTATTTTTTATACAAACTGGAGATTTGGAGGAAAAAACTGTTTCCCCACTGCACATTTACTATGTGATTAATTAACATTTGTTACACTGTATCTTATTTTTTTCCTTGTCTTTATTCCTGGTATTAGTTTCCTAGGGCTGCCACAACAAATTACCACAAATTGGGTGATCTAAAACTACAGGAACTTATGCTCTCCTAGTTCTGGAGGTCAGAATTCCAAAATCAAGGCGTTGGCAAGGCCATGTTCCCTCCAAAGTCTCTGGGAGAGAACCCTTCCTTGACTCTTCCAGCTTCTGATGGCTCCAGATGTGGGACTGCATGGCGACCAACCTCTGCCTTTGTCCACAGGGGACCTTCCCTTTAAGTTTCTACTCTGTGTGTCTCTTATAAGGACTCTTGGCTTTGGATTTAGGACCCACCGAGATAACCCGGCATGATCTCTTCTCAAGATCCTTAAATTAAGTACATCTGCATAGACCCTTTTCCAAATAAGGTTACACTTACCAGATACATGGAAGTACCTTTTGGGGGGCCACTATTCACCACCCCGCCCCAGCAAATCTCAAGTTCCTTCAGACATAAACACACATAGTCACTGGTACCTAGCAAATGACTTGCCACTTCAATTCTAAATAAATACTTGAGAAAGAATGAGTGAAGAAGAAATAGATACGCAGTGGCATTTTTAAATTATAAGAACCTTGGTTCTGCTTGTAAGGGAGGAAATTTTCTTTTTCCTCTATCCATTTTAGGTTCATCAGCTGGAGCCTTGTAAATTATATTGACAAAAGGCAGATTCACAAGAGAAGAACAAGTTTTTATTAATATGTGCATAGTGCCCAACCGAGGGGCACAAAGCGATGAGTAATTCGAAGAGATTGTTAGAACTTAAGCCTATGTAGCATCTTAGCAAAGGACAATAATTTTGCACAGAAGTGACAAAACAAAGCAAAATGACTTTGAGCTTCGAGGGCACAAGTTGCGGAAAGGCAAATATACAGGGAAATTAAGGGTAAAAAAGGGCTAGTTAGTAAGGTTTGTGTAGAGGTTCCTCTGGCGCCACCTGCAGGTTGATGAGGATCTAGATCAGGATCGCCTCTGGTGATGAACTTCTGTCCCTCCTGGGGGAGGGGGGAGGGGGGCAACCTTTATAAATGTATGTCCTGCAAATAGGGGGAGGGCAGGGAGCTTTCTTTTCATCTGCTTCTTCTCAATGCCTTCAGCTCAAAATAATCCTTATGCCAAAGGGGGATATTTTTGGGGTGGCCGATTCGGCTAACCTTCATGTTGTGAACAAAACTATAAAAATTCCGCAGACCATGTTAGTCACACTCTCTTCTGATGAGCAGTTTTCCCCTCGGCGTCTGCGGGTGGTACTCCACAAGCCTTTCCTTTCACACTGCGCTGCACCCTGAGCAGTAACAGACCCTCGGAGCACATTCGCCCAGGAGGGGATAGCAGGCGCAGCGTGTGAACCCTTGGACCCAAAGGTTGACTTTCTTTTCAGTTTCTGATTCTGCTTTGAAAACTGTTGTGACCTGCATCTGTGGAAAGCAGCTCCCTAGAACGCTTCTGTTTTAGAATGTAGCCCACAGGAGCGCCTGGGTGGCTCAGTTGGTTAAGCGACTGCCTTTGGCTCAGGTCATGATCCTGGAGTCCCTGATCGAGTCCCGAATTGGGCTCCCTGCTCCGCGGGGAGCCTGCTTCTCCCTCTGACCCTCCCCCCTCTCATGTACTCTTTCTCGCTCTCTCAAATAAATAAATAAATAAATAAATAAATAAATAAATCTTAAAAAAAAAAAAAAGAATGTAGCCCACATCACCCAAACCAGATCAGTTTGCTGATTTTTCAAAATGTTATTTTTTCAAAATGCAAAAGATATGTTTACCCAAAGCTTTGAATTTTTGTTAACGAAAGCATGGTAGGATTGTGTCTGTCCCCTATCATGACTGTCACTTACAGGTACTCTCAACAGGTTGTGATGAACTTATTGACAAGTTAAATCGGCACAGTTTAATTCTTGGTAATAGAAAAGAGGTTCTCTTTGCTGCATGTGATTGAAATAAGAAATGAATCCATAGTAAACAGTAAAATCATTGTCTCAAAATTTGAAAGTCATCATCTCTATAAATTGATGTGAATTGGAATGGGAAATATCATTTTGTCTGTCATTTACAAGCTACGAGGGGTGGTTAGCAAAAGTCCTCTCTTTATGTAGTGATTCAACAAAGTTTAAAAAGTTTTAAAGACAGTTTTAAAGCTTTGCTAAACATCGTGGATTTGCATTTCCTGATAAATTCACTTTGGTCGTGCATCAGAAAGTGTAACTGAGAGATGCGAGTGTCTGATTGTTATAAGCACTGCGTGCTGAGCAGCCTGTCAAAACAATTACATTCAGGGCGCCTGGGTGGCTCAGTTGGTTAAGCGTCTGCCTTGGGCTCAGGTCATGATCCCAGGATCCTGGGATCGAGTCCCGCATCGGGCTCCCTGCTCAGCAGGGAGTCTGCTTCTCCCTCCGACCCTCCCCCTTCTCATGCTCTCTCTCTCTATCTCATTCTCTCTCTCAAATAAATAAATAAATTCTTAAAAAAAAAAAACAATTACATTCATAATTTTAGATACTATCAGCCTGTGAATGAGAGACTGTCTCTGTGTGTGAGGGATTACTCCATTCTCGGTGCTCCAGCCACGGTGCTCCTTGGACAGGCCTTGAGGAGGCATCTTAAAGTGCCTCTTCTTTGTATTGAGCTAAACTTGAGTTTGGCTTTTGGTTCTCAGGGTTATGATTTTGCCAAGTATCAGTAGTTCACACCGGCTCTTTTGTAAAGGTCTCTGGTCAACAGCCCAGATTTTCTCACAAAGCCAGAGCAAGCTGGCCTCTGCTTGCTTCTTTGTGAAGGCCAGAAGAACACCCGGTCCCTTTCTCATTCCCTTAATTTACCACTCCCAGGAAAAGGACTTGCCCTCCCAAGATCGATGGCGTAAAGTCTTCTAACCCTGGCACAGCCCTGGCTGTTGTAGTCTGCATTAAAGCAGAAATCAAAAAGAAAACAAACTTTTGTAGTGGAGAAACACCTTAATCTCAGAGAGAGGTATCTCAGGTTCTTCAGAAATGTGATACTTGCCAAGAAATTTTCAAACTTAAGTAGGGGCGTTGTGTATGGGCTCTCACTAATTTAAACTATCTCAATAGAGTGGCTTCAGAAAAAGATTATCTGGATTTTATGTTATCCAGATGCCTGTGGCCGATGCATTAATTGGAAGAGAGTGGTGTTTTCTTGGGGGGCGGGGGGCGGCGCGGTGCTGGAGCAGAACTGCAAGTCAGATCGCCCTGTCAGACTCCACTGGCAGGAAAGTTGTTGAAGCCCTCATCCGTGCAAGGGGATGATACTAGCACTTATTTCATAGGGTTTTGATGCGGACTCTAGTTCTAAATTACAGAATACATGCACGTGCTGAGCCTGTGCATCTGAGATCCTCTGGCCAGCCTCCCACAAAACCTTTCCCAATGGCATGAGTCTGAGACAGGCTGAGGAACGTGGTTGCTTGAAGCCCATGTCCCTCCTTCCTAGACCAAGTTCTGTATAGTCAGCACCCCAGAACCCTGGCCCATGTGGCCCTGAGCCCACTTCCAGGGCATTGCTGCATTCTTCCTCCTGTGAGCCTGCCAGGGAACGGCTCCACACCTGAGACAGGCCTGAGGAGCAGCTCTTGGCCAGGGTGTGGAGGAAGCTAGGCCTGTGGTGGTGATCCCCCGGGGGGTGCTGCACAGAGCAGTGGGGCCGCTGGGGCTGGCTTCCCCTGCAATGCCACATCCCCCGACACACTCCAAGGAATCTAGGGATTCGAAATGTAAACATGGCCTTCCAGTTGTTTCAAAGATATATGGGCCAAGATTGGAAGATAGAATTTTTTTTTAAAGATTTTTTTTATTTGACAGAGAGAGACACAACGAGAGAGGGAATACAAGCAGGGGGGGAGTGGGAGAGGGAGAAGCAGGCTTCCTGCGGAGCAGGGAGCCCAATGCAGGGCTCGGAGCAGGGAGCCCGATGCAGGGCTCCATCCCAGGACCCTGGGATCATGACCTGAGCCGAAGGCAGCCGCTTAATGGCTGAGCCACCCAGGCGCCCCTGGAAGATAGAATATTTTAATAGTTTTTAATAGTTTGTTAGCTTGATTTATGACTTGGAAGTATTCAGACATAGGGTATGTGGCCTCCATTCCTATTCTTGCTTCAGGTCCTGCAAATCTCTGGGGCAGGCTCAGGTGAAGAACGTGCAGGGCACTTAGTCAGGACTCAATAGCACTAGCTATCATCATCATTATTATTTGTCATCATTATTCTTGTCTTCTGCCACTTAGGGCAATGTGGTCATTCTTCTGGAATGATTGGAAGATTAGCTTTCTCCTTTCCCTCTGCTCTTCCAGGCGCTGGCTGGATTCCCTGTATGAAGGAAGGAAGCTACTCTTGAGATTTAATGAATAGAGAGTATTTGGAAGGAAGCAAGGGAAGCAGGGTGAGGATTCCTGGGCTCATTTAAACCCCAGCAGCAAAGGGTAGTGGTTAAGCCCATTGTGGACTCCAAAACCCAAAGTTCCTAGATTCAAATCTTTGCTCAGCTCATTATTAGCAGTCTGACTTTGGCCAATTTAATTCACATTTCTTCCTCTCAATGTCTTTGTCAGTTAAAATAGTAACATTGCACTTCTGGGTATTTATTTGAAGGAAATGAAAACACTAACTTGAAAAGATAGAGCATCCCCATGTTCACTGCAGCATTATTTACCATAACCAAGACATGGAAGCAACCTAAGCATCTATCAAAGAATGAATGGATAAAGAAAATGTGATACACACACACACACACACACACAGACACAAGAATATGATTCAGCCATAAACTAGAAAAAAATCTTGCCATGTGCAACAATATGAATGGACCTTGAGAGTATTATGCTAAGTGAAATAAGTGAGACCCAGAAAGGAAGGGACCATACGATCTCACTTACATGTGGAATCTTTTTGAAAAAGCCCCAAGCTCAGAGAAAGAGAGAACAGACTGGCGGTTGCGAGCACCTTGTCCAGACTAGTGGGTAACAGCAAGCTGCTTCTGTGGAGGGTCAGATAGCAAACACTTACCACGTTGTGGGCCATGTGGTTTCTGTTGCCACTCTTCAACTCTGCCATTATAATGGATAAGCAGCCAGGGACAGTGCAGAAATGAATGAGGATAACCTCGTTCCATAAAATGTATTCCAAAAATTGCTAATGAGCCAGATCTGCTGACTCCTGGGCATTGGCGAGCAACCCCTGAACCTCAAGATCCACTTCTTTTCTCCCCAAGAACTGTTTGGCAGCCATGTCCGATGGGCACATCAGCATGGTCTGTTGGACAACAGCAGGCTGTTTTTAGGAAATCTTGATACTTTAAGGTAGAACACAGGAGAACTGTGGGATGGAACGGGTCTCGCGGTTGTTCGTTTTAAACAGACTTTTGTTCTGGGACGTGCGAGGCTTATCAAGGTATTTTTGATATTAATGGATGGTACAGGGTGAGGTGAGGGGCATTCAAAGTCCTGGGTCAAACTATTCCTGCCCAGAGGTCAGTAGAATGGTGACTCCTTTTGGTCAGCAATGAACCCTAAAGTTTCAGGGTGCTGGACCAGTCAGCCTACAGGTTTGAAGCCTGGAGTTGGAGGTCACTCAGATTGACTTTCTGATTCTCCAAAGCCAGAAGCCTCAAATACTTCTTTCTTTCCTTTCCACCTTGATGCCAAAGTTCAGACATCTAGATAGATGAACAGAAAGAAAGTGGAAAGATGCATTTTAAAAGGAGGTATGTATGTTTAGAAATAAAAATATTTAGCTGCACTCTTTTTTTTTAAGATTTTATTTATTTATTTGACAGAGAGAGTGGCAGGCAGAGGAGAATGAGAAGTAGGCTCCCCGCTGAGCAAGGAGCCCAACGTGGGGCTCGATCCCAGGACCCTGGGATCATGACCTGAGCCAAAGGCAGACGCTTAACCAACTGAGCCACCCAGGCGCCCCAATGCTGTACTCTTTAACCACATCAATCTCACTCAGTAGACTGCAGTTCTTTGAGGTCTAGGTCTTTGTTTCATTCATAAATGTGTCCTTATGATTTAGCATGTTAATGGAGACATAATAGAGAGTGACTGAATGAATGAATAACTGAATAGTCTATATTCAAATAGATAGGTGGATAGATAGATACATGCATTCACACATACACACACATACACTCCCAAATGGACAGTGACTTATTTTTTATCTAATATAAGATTTCTTGGCCATAGCTTACTTCGTCCTCCAACTCCTCCATAATTATTTGTAGCTCTCATCTTTGCAAAGAATGAGACTGTTGCTAAACTGTACATGGTAATGCACATAAAAATCATTCACATTCTTCTGAGTCCAGTTGGCAAGTGGGAAGCACATCATCGATGATATCCACGAAGCCGAAGTCTTTTAGGGACACAATATCAACATGCCGAAATCCCACTCAGATAACATGTGAACTTTGTGTGTCAGGAACACTGGGCCGGAGTCAGGAAGAGCATTGCATCAACACAATTTGTCTGTGACCAGTTCCGAGCTCTGCCACTCGGGAGTCGGCCTGTAGTGGATTTTCCTTCAGCATAAGGACTCCAGCAGAAGTCTAGACTACTAGGCAATGTATCCTTGGAGAGCGAGACCCGTGCCCCTTGGTGACCAGCATCCCCCCCAGAGGCAGGGAGGGAGCTCTCAGGGACTGTCCCCACACAGCCCTGGTGGGACCTGCTGCACCACAGAGTAGTGTTATAGGAGGCCAGTGACGTGGGGGAGCAGGGGTCAGAGGGCTCCACTGGGATCCGAGAACATGCTGGTGGGACTTGGCATGATGCCTGAGGTGCGGAAATCCAGGTAGTTAGAGTAGGTGAGACGAGCCTTTCAACTCCGCGACCATGAAGAACTAGCAAACGCACTGCTGTAGCCCATTAGAGAATTAACTTGTGTTTCTCAAGGGAAGCATGAGCCCTTTCTGAAAGTTAGTTATATGGGATCGAATACTCAAGGAGGCTCCATCGCACCCCCGAAGTAATCCTGCCTCTCTCCCTCTGTTTCCCAGCATGGGCTGCTGCATCCTTTTTGTGCACGGATTGAGGAAGCTCTGCACTTGGCTGAATCGATGCGGGGCCACCACGCTGACCGTGTGCACTGTGCTGCTATTATTGCTTTTCTCCTGGAAAACTGTGAAGCAGAATGAAATTTGGCTGTCAAGAGAGTCCCTGTTCAGGTACAATTAGATGGAGAAGAGCAAAGCTCTTCCCATGCATTTCTTTGCTTACATATCAACTTCCAAACAAATGAGGTAACATGGGTGTGGTGATATTTATTAATCAAGAAAATCTCCAAGCAGAAGACATAATTTATTTGAGGTCTTAACTTTAGGGTTTTTTTTTTCAAAGGATAGTATATGAACATGGGCTGGTTCTAATGTGAATTTAGAAGAGAAGGCTCATGGGAAGGTTTTCCATCTGTGAATTCAGATGAAAACAGTTATTAATGATGAGCTGGACTGTAAAATCAGCTATAAACAAAGAGAAACTGATAAGCCTAATTTCGTTGTTCAGTCAAGCAATGCGCAAAGGCATTCACACAGAAAGAAGAAATAAAAATGCGGTACATCTTTTTAACGAATATTCCTGGGATCTGTCATCTAGTTACTTTGCAAGGAAGCAAAAACCTTTTTCATGTCCCGATAAGTTTTTATGTGGCAGAAGTTGTTTCTAAATATAACGATGTTAATTCATAGCCTTACACTTGTAGTAAAGTATAAACACTCCTCCCCCATCATGCTGAGTGTCCGAGGGTTTCTGCTCCACCCCTTCTCCAGCTCCAGGAACCTTCTGCTGGCTTCTGCTTGTATCTCAACATCATTTTTAATGGCCCCAATTCTAACAGTCTGCCAGGATACACCCAGTCCAGTCATTTATTCCTGCTAAATTAGCTGTCTATGCTCATTAAGACTGACTTGGCCAATTCTATCTGCCTGGTGTCTCTTGTTTCCCTTCTCAGCTGGTACCCAGTGGTCGGTCATTTTAGGTATGTACCCATTATCCCATCTGTCACCCCTTTTCTCTCTCCCTTGACTTTTCTTGTGCTTAATTTGCTAATCCTCAGCCTTAAGAAGAATCCTCTCCCTACTCCCTAGATACAGGCTGTGTGTGGTGACATCCTTCTAAAGAGTACTGTAGGGAAAGGGAGGGAATAGTAACAGTACAACGGAGAAACCTGACAAACACTACCTCAGCTGCTGAACAAGGTCAATATCAACATTCATAAATTATTTGCTGATAGTCCATACTCTCGATACAATGAAATAAAAACAATGCTTTACCTGTGTGGTCTTCCTCCCCAAACCCCATAACCCCAGTCTTACCACAAGAAAAATAAGATGCCTTCCAATAGTGGGGCATCCTACCAAACCAAACCAAACAAAACAAAACAAAGAATGATCTATGTTCCTTCTCCTACAAAAAAGCCACAAGGTTTGCTAGTTAATGTCTTAAAAATGGGCTGCTACCCACAACTTTGGTCTCTTTGTCCTCAGCTGAGTTGTAACAGAAACTTGCTCACCTCTAGCTGATGGTTCATACTATGTCCCTGCTTCCCAGTTCTCATTGCCAAGTTTTCATTCCCCAACGCCTCCCTCTCTGGATGACCTTGATTCCTCCCACAGTTTGGTTGTGAGCATTAAATGAAATGAAGCACATGCAGTGCCTATGATCTGTGAGTAGTTCATGGGTGCCAGCCTCACTCTGCTGGGAAGATGGAACCGCCATCGTATGGAATGAGCATCCACAGCATATTCTCCAATTCACAAGCTCTGCAATCTCTTCCTCCTTCCTTGTTGTCTCGGAGAAAGAGATGTGTCTGTTATGTACTGTGTAAAATGTCATTGGATTATTTCTGAAAAGTCAGTTTTTATCATTCACACAATAAATGACAAAATTAATTCATAAATGCAATTTTTAAAAATTTTAATTCCAATGTAATTAACATACAATGTTATATTAGTTTTAGGTGTACAATATAGTGATTCAACACTTCCATACATCACCCAGTGCTCAACAGGACAAGTGCCCGCCTTCATTCCTACCATTTATCTAACACATCCCCCACCCACCTCCCCTCTGGTAACCATTAGTTTGTTCTCTATAGTTAAGTCTGAAAAAAAAAAAGTCTGTTTCTTGGTTTCTCTCTCTTTCTGTGCTCATTTGTTTTGTTTCTTGAATTCCACATATGAGTGAAATCATATGGTATTTGTCTTTCTCGGACTGACTTATTTCCCTTCGCATTATGCTCTCTAGCTCCATCCACGTTATTGCAAATGGCAAGATTTCAGTGTTTTTATGGCTGAATTATATATAATTCCCCCCGCTCATGCACACGTGTGCTCACTCACTCGCTCTGTCTCCCTAATAAATAAAATGTTTGAAAAAATAAAAAATAAAATAAACTGATCTGATTTTGAAACTTGACCATTTCACTTTTTCTGATAAAAGATTAAAATTCAGTTTGGCATACATGCCTTCTGTTTTTTTAATACTCAGAATAATACTGTGGAGGGGGTCTATGAAATTAACCTTCGCTTCTCTTAGGTTTCATCCCATCTCCATCATACCCGTCTACCATCAGCATCATTACCACATATCAGTCTTACAGGACTGAACCCTTAACCTGTCTGATCTAATGCTATCTCCAGGTACATAGTGTCAGAATTGAGTTGAATTGTAGGACACCCAGCTGGTGTCCAAGAACTGCTGGGTGGTAGAGGGAAAACCCCACGTGTGTTAGATAAATGTATTATCTAACCATTCTGGCTTCCCTTTCTTCATCTGTAAATTGGGTGGTGTGAGGACGAAATGAGACCAAACACGTACACAGCAGGAAGAGTATGGCACGTGATCAAGCATTGCAAGCTATTAGTATCGTTACTGGGCCCCCCGGACTGAGATTCAGGGACAGTGAGAGCCAGTCCTGCCCTCAGGAGCAAGCAGTGCATGAGACAGACCCCTGAATACAGTGACATTAGCATAACCACTGCGCTGCATTAAGCTGGGCCTCCAAGGAAGCTTCTCTTTGAGACCTGCCCTAAGCTTCAAAGGGATGAGTAATCCCTAATTCGCCACAATGGGCAAAACGCAAGAGTTGGCCATACTGGAATATCTCAGTGATTTCATTTACTCGCGCGTCAAAGGCCTACCTACTAATTTCAACATGATCTGCTTCAGAAAATCAGTAGAATTGTCAACAATTTGGGTGAAGATGTTTTGACAAAGACCCTGCTTCGGTTTTCTCCTCAGTCCCAAACGAAACCTATTTGACTTCTCCTAGGACATATGGCCTCACCAAGGCCTCTCTAAAGATGTGTAGTAGTTCTGCTTGACGGAGCCAGAAGCAGCTTTACAGAATACCTTACGATAGGCCTTCATCTTAGAGAAAATCCAAATTCTGATCAAGTTCCAATCTCTCAATGAACTTCTTTTGCACAAAAGAGATCCCACTGTCTAAGGCATGTTCAGGATGATAGCTCCCCCGGCAGTTTCCATGGGTGAGAACCTTACATATGAGACACATAAGAACCCAGCACTGTTTCATGACATTGCTTCCATTTATTGGGACGCTGTGCCCAGAGGTTTACACATTTTAACTCAGTCTTTATAATCTCATTTTACACTGACGAATCTGAGGCTCAGTGAGAGCGAGTAATCTACACAAATTAAATTGGCACAGCAAGCAACAGGAGAGTCAGGATCTGAGCACATATTTCACTGAAACACCAAAGAATACACAAACTTTTGTATTACTGTTTTCCAACCTAAAATAGGCCCGGTATGAGCAAAGAGAAATGTTCATAATCATGCTGCAAGGAATTTTCTTTAATTCCTATTAGCAAGAAACCATCTGATAGCCTAACCTGGGGACAGTGATTACTACACATCTTCACCTGGGTATAGTTACAGCCCATGCTACCTTACACTTGTTCAGATTAGAACAATCACTGAGGGGCACCTGGGTGGCTCAGTCAGTTAAGTACCTGACTTCAGCTCAGGTCATGATCTCAGGGTCCTGGGACTGAGCCCCATGTCGGGCTCCCTACTCAGCAGGGAGTCTGCTTCTCCCTCTCCCTCTGCCCCTCCCTCTGCTCATGCTCTCTCTCTCTCTCACTTGCTCTCTCTAAGTAAGTAAATACAGTATTTTTAAAAAAAAGTTACTGAAATAACTTCCAAACGGATCAGTTTTTCCTCCAGATTCTTCCAAATATCAAGAAAGACACAAAATGAAATACCTTTTTTTTAAAAAAAGATTTTATTTATTTATTTGACAGAGGGAGACACAGCGAGAGAGGGAATACAAGCAGGGGGAGCGGGGGAGGGAGAAGTAGGCTCCCCGCTGAGCAGGGAACCCCATGTGGGTCTCGATCCCAGGACCCTGGGATCATGACCCGAGCCGAAGGCAGACGCTTAACTGACTGAGACACCCAGGCGTCCCCTTTAATCCATTTTTAGATATAGGTCCATCAAAATTGACTGAAATATTTTAATGTTTATTTCTTTAAAGATTTTATCTGACAGAGACACAGCGAGAGAGGGAACCACAAGCAGGGGGAGCGGGAGAGGGAGAAGCAGGCTCCCCGCCGAGCAGGGAGCCCGACGCGGGGCTCGATCCCAGGACCCTGGGATGGTGACCCGAGCCAAAGGCAGACGTTTAACACTTAACGACTGAGCCACCCAAGCGCCCTGAAATATCTTTTCTTTAACGTCCAGTTGGTGGACTCTCTGGAACTTGCTTAGGAGTGTCCATGGACCACAGGTTAAGAATCCATGGCATCAATCAAGAGGGGAGACCAGGATTAGGGCCATATGGACTCTGCCACATGAAACACCCAGTTGTTCACCCACTGGGAGAAAGTTGATAAGCTCCTGAGGGAGTTTATCTCACCATAATTTAAGGACGAAAATGAACACTTCAGACCGGGGGAAGCAAACTAGAGGCTTTGGGTCCAATCAGCCCTCCATCAGAATTCGTGTGAGTTTTATGGGACTCAGCCACACCCATTTATTTTTGTACTTTCTGTGGCTGCTTTCAGGCTACAATGGCAGAGTTGGAGCAACAGAGAGCATATGGTCTGCAGAGCCAAAAATATTCACTCTCTGACCCTTTACAGAAAATTTTCCAACCCCTGGCCAAAATTATCCCCTCCCTCCCCAGGAAGCATGTTCCTCTGTGCTATTCGGTTCTGAATTCCTGAGCCACAGAGAGCGGTAGACCACCTCCTTCAGTGAACATAAACTCTGAATGTGAAATCTTAATGCTGCTGGTTTTCCTGTAGTGATTTTTGGTTTCACATCGCACGTTGGCTCAACCTCAGGACTGATTTTGATCATGGACAGGAGATAAACATAATGGCTAAGAGCTTGAAGCTTTGTTCAAATTCCTACTCAGCCACTTCCTAGCTTTGTGATCTTGGAAAAATAACTTAATCTCAGGCCGCCTGGGTGGCTCAGTGGGCTAAGCGTCCAACTCTTGATTTCGCTGAGGTCATGATCTCAGGGTCTTGAGATCAAGCCCCGGGTCGGGCTCCATGCTCAGCGGGGAGTCTGCTTGAGATTCTCTTTCCCACTGCCCCTCCCCCTGCTCTTGTGCTCTCTTTCTCTCTCTCTGTCTCTCTCTCAAATAAGTAAATAAAATCTTTAAAAATAATAATAACTTAACCTCTCTGTGTTTCTAATTCTTCATCTTAAAATGGAGATGACAATAATACTCCCTTCCATGATAGGTGATAGAAAGAAATAAGTGAATCCACACAAATGTTGTACTTAGCCTAGAGCTTAATTTATAGTAAGTGTCTTGTAAGAACCAGCTCTTATAAGTGTAGATATTGTTGAAACTAAGAGTCAGGCCAAAGGAGGGTCCAAAATTTAAAAAGAAATGAATTGTCCCTTTCTGCTCCTCTTGGCCACTGGCTGACCATTACTTTTTTTTTTTTAATTTCTGTTTGCTTTCTTGCCTAGAATTTGAAGATATCCTCCTGCTCTGCTGTCAAGTAATGTCAAAAGAATAACTTAATATTCCTAAAACTTAAAGATACAATTGACAAAACTTGTTTTTCTGCCACTTTTATAGTTCTACAACAAAGTGGTGTAAGACATGGGACTTAAGATTCTAAATTGAAGAGAGGGTTTTAATTGAAATCTTGATGTGCTGTAATTATAATAACAATTTTGGATCTACTAAAATAACTTATGACCTTTACATTTGCTTGTGGAGATACCCAAAATGGCATATTTCAATTAAAACCCTTAGAAGTACTAACCTAGGGTCCCAAGAAAGCAAACACAGAAACCTGACTCTGGAGAGAAAAGGAATCTCAGAAGTTACAGATACATAGGATGCTTTCCATTTATCCCATTTTTATTTTCTTTTTGCTTATTGTAAAATGAAAAACAGGAAAAGAGTAGCAGGAAATATGACAGGGGAGCTTACGGTAGAATAAATAAGAAAGCAGTGTGTTCTTGGGATTTGAGTTACCCCACCCACCCCTGCTTGGCTATTATGAATATTATTATTTCCTCTTGCCATCACAGAAAATACTCTGGGCTTCTCACACTTTCTCAGGACCATTTGTGTATTCCTCATTTGAAACATAAATTAGAATGACTATGTTAACCGAGCGAGACATAAAGGATCAATAGAAACAGAAATGCTTAAATGCATAAAGATGATGATGATCTTCTCGCCTAAGATGTCTTTGCAACCTACATCTTACCAAAACTCTTACATTTAGATAGATAGCATTTTTTCTAGGTAGAAATCAGAATTTTTTTAAAACCATTACTACCACTGTCATGCAGATCCAGATCCAGTGAGTCAATTCCTAATACATTCCAGGGACCATAACTATTTTTAAGTTATATTAACAATGCTAGCTAACTCACGAATGTCAAAAATCGTCAAAGCCGCCATTTGTAAGTTCAGCATCAGCTGCTCTTGGGCACTCTGTTTTCCCCAGCACTGGTCTCTCCCCTCCACATTCACTTCCAGTTCCCACTTCTCTGAGATTTTCTCAAGCTCCCACTTAGTGTATTCTAACTGCAGCAGCCTTGGCTGAGTTCTTAGGTGCAAACAAGTCCATATGTGTAAAAATTTCAACCAAATTCCAATAAAAGTTTACACTGTCCAAATACATTTCCCCGGTAGGTTACACCACTTGGTATGAAATTTCCCTGTACACCTTACCTCTAAATTAACTGTTGTATTAGTTTCCTAGGGCTGCAGTGAAATTACCCTAAATATGATAGCTAAAAACCAAAGAAATGTTTTCTGTCACAGTTTTGGAGGCCAGCAGTCTGAAATCAAGGCGTCAGCAGGCTCTGATGGACAATCGATTCCATGCCTTTTACTAGCTTCTGGTGGCCACTCGGATCCTTGGCGTTCGTTGGTTTGTGGCTACATCACTCCAAATTCACCTCCAGCTTCACCTGGCCTCCTCTGTCTCTTCTCTTATTCTTACAAGGACACTGTCATTGGATTAGGACTCACTCAGATAATCCAAGCCTCATCTCAAGATAATCTAATTACATCTACAAAGACTCTTTTTTCCAAATAAGGCCATATTCCCAACGGGCATATCTTTTGGGGGGGCCAACCCACTACAAATATGAAATTATACCAGGTTATCTTGGTGAGGGACAACTGCCCAGCAGTACCTTCTTCCTCTAGCCATTCCCAGTTTCACATTTGGATTCTCACCTCCAATCTAATCAACAAGAGATCCAGGCAATTTTTTCCCAAACATTGTCACTTCCTAAAGAGAAGGAGCAGGAACTGAACCAGAGTACCAGGTTGAAACCCCAGTTTTGACACTTACCAGCTATGTGATGCTAGGCAAGTTACTCAACCTCTCTGCTCATCAGCCTCCCATCCATAATTTGTGATGATAAGATTATAAAGACTAAAGGAACTAATAGATATAAAGTGCTTAGAAGAGCATCTGGCACATAGTAAGAATTCATGGATTCTAGCTGCTATTCTTATTTAAATTACTGTATCACCGATTTTTTTAAAAAAAAATTTAAGGATTTTATTTATTTATTTGAGAGACAGAATACAAGCAGAGGGAGGGGCAGAGGAAGAAGGACAAACAGACTCCCGGCTGAGCAGGGAGCCCAACTTGGGGCTCGGTCCCAGGACCCTGAGATCTTGACCTGAGCCAAAGTCAGACACTTACCCAACTGAGCTTCCCAGGCACCTCACCTTATCACCAACTCTAAAGTCCAGCTTAAGTTTAATAAAAAATAACAAAACATAGGGACGCCTAGGTGGCTCAGTCGGTTAAGTGGCTGCCTTCAGCCCAGGTCATGATCCCAGGGTCCTGGGATCGAGTCCCACATTGGGCTCCTTGCTCAGCAGGGAACCTGCTTCTCCCTCTCTCTCCCTCTGCTGTGCTCTCTCTGTCAGATAAATAAAATCTTTAAAAAAAATAAAAAATAAAAATAAATAACGAAACATAAATACTGATATGACCTTTTTGAGAAAAAAAATCAACAAAATCATTTTCAGAATTCCAAAACTTTCTATAGTGTTAACTGTGGGGTTTTAGCTTAAGAACTCTAAAGTGAACTAACTAACTATAAAGTGAACATTAACAAATCAAACTTCCAAATTGAACGAGGTGCCAAAAATAAGTTTAGAAGATGAAAAATTCATGTCCTTATTAAAGTATGATATGGCTTATTAACAAATATGAACTTTAAAAATAATAGCATTCATTTCTCTGTTGTGTCTTACATACATGAATATTAAAAGAAAGAACAATGTTCTATCAGTGCCACAAAAGGTAGAAGTAAATAAGAATACCAACTAGTTGAGAGTACTTTTTTATTCAAATATAATCTTTTTTTAAATTTTATTTTATTATGTTATGTTAATCACCATACATTACATCATTAGTTTTTGGTGTAATGTTCCATGATTCACTGTTTGCGTATAACACCCAGTGCTCCATTCAGTATGTGCCCTCTTTAATACCCATCACCAGGGTATTAAACCCATCCCCCCACCCCAAGTTAAGAGTACTCTTCATGAAAAATGTTCCTTAGGTAAAAATCAGGGATTTGGGGAGATGCAGTAATGCTCTTCTATTCTCAGGAAGTTGCATTTAAAAAGGGACGGGAAGGGCAGGGGGTTGGGGAGAACTGACCGAGTATACAAGATTGTCCTCTAAGGAATCATCTATCACCGAGTCTTGTCATTTCTGCTTCCCAAACATTTCCTGAATCCTTTGTCTTCTCTCTATACCCAGTGCTGTGTTTCTGGCTCTTAGCTCTCTTGCTCCTCCCTTATTGCAACAACTCCCAGAGAAATTATTCCAAAATGTTACACTCTTGGTCTCACTTCTTTGTTTAGAACATTCCACTCATTCCCACTGTGCTTCAAAAAATAAAAAAATAAAACCCAATGTCTCTAATGTGATCCCTAAGCCGCTCAAGCCCCCCCCCCCCCCCCCCCTCCCAGACTCAGCCTTCTAGGATCCAGCCACCCTGAATTTCTTGCAGTCTCTCAAAAGCCCCACGCTCTCTTCTTTCTAGGTCCTCTGTTTAGGGATTCTGCCCCTCTCCAGATCCCCTATCTGCTCTAGAAACTAATTCCTATCATTCACAAAGACTCAGCTTAGCAGTCACTGCCCTCCGCGAGATCTCCTTGGCCCCCATGTTTGGGATAAGCCTCCTTTTCTCTGCTCCCATAGCACCCGGTCCCCACTGTAACAAACACATTTTGTAATTGCCCATATTCCCTGCCCTCTTGTAAGCTCCTTGAGGACAGGGACGCTGACTGTCCCTGGCATCAAGCACCATGCTTGGCATAGGGTGGGCCCCTGGTACATATTGAATTACTCAGATTTTCATATGCTTGAAAATTAATTTGTCCAGAACCTTCTCACTTCTGGAATGTCCCCCCTCTTAATAATTCTGCTCTGGTCTGTACAGGTCTTCACCTTTCCTTTCCTTCTATTCACTTGGAACTCTTATCATTTGCACTGTTGGCCAGGCCAGGCATGTGATAATTATCTCAAAGAAGCCCAACTTTATTACCCACCATTATCGAGTTATTAAGGAACTTTCTGAGTCCCAGTGCACACCCCTAGGTCTGGAATGTGTTTTCCTTCCAAAAGGCACCGCTGAGAAGGGTGCACGCAAAGGAGGAAGCAGGGACTTTGCAGGCTGGGAGGGAGCGCGGGACAGAGTCTCACACACAGAGTTGCATGGTTTCCCACACTGAAGGAAACCAGAATGGTGGGAAAGAATAAAGGGAAAGAAGGCAGAGAATAAAGGGGCACCACACATTATGTCTCATTTCATACTTTGTAGAGAAGGTTGTGGTTATGAGTTAGTCTCCTTTTAGGAAAACCATTTAATCTTGTTCTTTCTCGTGCTCACAAAGATCACCTGCATCTGTTTCCTCGAATCTCCATGATTAAAGAGGCTGCCCTTTCAGATGAACAGGCATGAAGGGAAGAAAGGGTGTCCTAATTCCAGGCTCCTCCCGCAGGGGTGTGCGCCTACAGTCAGTCACCCTCCGCAGGGTCTAGCCTCGCTGCGGCGTAGCCCCGGTCCTCTCACCGCCCACCCACTGCACCCTAAGTTGGGAAAGCCTGGCCGGCCTGCTAAGTGAGACGTGCACGCCTCCCTCGTTGTAGGATGTGCCCTCCGGTCTGTAACTGGGCCCTGCTGTGCTTGGAGATGCCTCAGGGGAGACGACCTGCCCGGGCTCCAGGTGTGTCTCTGGCACACCCAAGCCTTTATATTTATGTGCTGCGGGCATTTTGTTCACATGCAGGTAGCATCCTTGCTCGAATGAGCACACCTGCCTCCTTCACCATTTTCCATAGAGGTATGTACTAGTAGCTCAGATAATTCACAGATTTTGAAAGCCCTAATTTAGATAGAAAAAAAAATTCAAATAGATTCATGAGTAAAACGTAAAGGAAACTGGCAACATTCTTAAGCACTACTCTTTTCTGCTTTTTAAAAAATGTATTAATTTATTTATTTTAAAGATATTATTTTTTTTTAAGATTTTATTTATTTATTCATGAGAGAGAGAGGCAGAGGGAGAAGCAGACTTCCCGCAGAGCGGGGAGCCCGATGCGGGACTCGATCCCAGGACTCCGGGATCACGACCTGAGCCGAAGGCAGACGCTTAACCATCGGAGCCACCCAGGCGCCCTTAAAGATATTATTTTTTTATGTGACAGACAGAGGCACAGCGGGAGAGGGAACACAAGCAAGGAGAGTGGGAGAGGGAGAAGCAGGCTTCCCGTGGAGCAGGGAGCCCGATGCGGGGCCCGATCCCAGGACCCCGGGATCATGACCTGAGCCGAAGGCAGATGCTTAATGACTGAGAGCCACCCAGGCGCCCCTAAAATGTATTAATTTAAAGTCGAGTTCAAACCCTGCCCCACAATGCCAAGGTTCACTACAACTATGCCAATTTCCTGAAGGACCAGGGTCGGACCCGGGAAGCGATCTACCACTACAGAAGGGCCCTCAGGTAAGCAGCACAGCTGTGCTTCTCAGGCTCTTGTTCATTCACTCGCCCTCCCAGTGTGCGCTGGGGGGACAGTGGACATCTCCTTGGAGGTGTAAGGATCCTGGACTCTCCATCTTTCGGCTCCGTGTTCAGGTCTGTTGTGAATGTGCTAATTCTGCCTTGCTTCTAATTCTTGGTGTTTTCCTGCAAAAGTTTCCATTGCTACCCACTACTCAGTGAAGTGACGCTTGGTCGAATACACACACGCAGGCAAACAGGAGTTGGTTGTCAAAAAGAAACTCGCAAATTCTCTGAGCATGTATTTCAATGAATTATGAATGGAAAATCTAGGTCTCTCACTACTTGAGGAAGATTTTTATGGCGTCCCTTGAAAGCAATTAAGATGCCCTAACACGTTACATTGATTAAGAGTAAAATGAGAAGGCACTTTATTGCCATGTTGGAGTTTAAGCTTTTTAGCTCATGTATGTATTTATATTTTCCCCAGGTAAAGAGTTCTGATGCTCTCCTCACGCCTTTCCCTGGGATGCAGTAAATCAAATACATTTTTTGGCTTTACTTCCTTCTTAGGAAAAGCCCATTGCCATAGGGCTCTCAGACCCTCTTTGTCTCTCAGTGATGACTTTTCATGGTGGCCATCTCTCAAGAGTCCAATTAAGGATATATTTGATCTTGAACATGTGGAGACTTGACAAATAAAATACTCGAAGAGTACAATCAAGTTGAATTCTCTCCTCTATTACATGCCACGAGACTCATAGAAGGCTTTTCAGCAGGATTCTGGATGCCACAGATTGGCCACATTTGATTGCATTCTCTAATTCAGTTCCATTCTCATAGATGCCCGAAGCACATATACTACTAGGTGTATATAATAGAATAATATATTTAACTTACAATATTGAGGCTCTGTTTTCTAAAGTTCCTACCAGGATATTCTCAAAGCTTGGTTTTAAAAATTATCATTCTTACAGTCACTGGAATTTTTTAAAATTATTCTTTGGGACAGTATTCTGCACCAGTGAATTATTAATCAATTACTTATTATTCAGCATGACTGACAACTTAAAACAGTACACAAACAATCTGCCACCATGAGCTTTCCTAAGGATCACAAGAAGCAGAAGTTTCAAAGGGAAAGTCAAAAAGGCCTCATAATTGTATCGAGGAAGAGAAGACATGTGGAAAGGCTTACTAGGGAGTCATATTCTTTTGCTGGGAGGCAGTTTACCAAAAGTTTACAGCTATGTCTTACATTGGTAGAATTATGTTGATTTTTATATTCTTAAAATGCTATGCTTTAGCAATCAGAAAATATCATTTAAACTTTAAGGGTTATATTCTGGTTGAACAATGAACTAACACTTAACAATTTTCCATAGCTTTCTTATGGGGAAAAAAATGAGCACTTTAAGTTTACCTGAAAAAATATAGGATGAAAGGAAATGCTTTAGGATTTTTATTTTTCTTTCTTAAAACCTATTTTCTGCCAGAAAAATAAGGCAGACTTTAGGTCACTTGAACATAAAATGAGTGTGATTCACTGATGGTTGATTTTAAAGGATTATAGTATGCAGTTGGACACCTTGAGCTTATCTCCAGTAAAACAATAAAAATAAACGTTACTGTATTAACTGTGCTTCTGTGAGAAGCATTCTCTTGAGAAATGAAAAACAAAACAATTAAAGTTACAGATAGACCACACAGTGATTGATGAAATATTTGATCCTCTCAGACCAGGCTCAAAACTCTGGCTGGTTCAAAAGTACCCTCCTTATTTTCTGGAGGATCCTGTTGTGAATATTTGTCAGATGTTGGCATCTTCTGAAATTATTACAATTTAGGTAAGCATTGCTGAGGGAGGAATTCCTTTCCCTTCCAAGTGCCTATCCCAACTCACCACTTCAGTGCATTTAATATTTTCCATATCTGCTCACAGCAAGCAAGAGAATAGGGAAATGCAGGGTTAAAGTATCCAAGTCACTTCCAAAAGTCATCCACACAGCTATAATGTCTATGCAGATTCCAAGAGCAGTAGCGAAGTTAGTCATCCAAATTTTATTTATTGTGAGTTAATTACTTTTTGGCGAGCTTGTATTTCTCAAACTAGCCTAATATGAAACTGACAACTATCTATAACATAACCATTCTGCTTCTTTTAAATTTTTATTTTATTTTTACACTATTACAGAACTACCTTTCTCCCTTCCCTTTGGGCATGGTCCATTTAAATATATTTGTATAGGATGGGAAAACTTCCCCTGGAAAACTACTACATTTATAGTTTCAGTTTAAAACCTACAAAAGTAATAATAAGTCAAAACAGTGCAAACATGAATGTTAGCTTTGCTTTGCTGGGAGGGGCCATTGTCCTGTTTATACCTATTCCAGGTTCTATAAAGTTTGGGATTCTCCATGCTAGAGAATCAGAGCACCACTGGTAGATCTGCCATGGGCCTCCAAAAGCTTTCTGACCATTGGGCTACCCTGGAGAAACTTTCTGCCATCCCACCTCACGTGATGGGAGTATAAACTCCAGACACCGAATATCTCAGCTCTTCCTGCACAAGCACCAACACAAAGTGCCTCATCCAATAAACCCAAAAGGAGACACAGTGATCCAGTCTGGATAAAGGTACGGAAAATGTCCCTTCATGAGCTTCTCGCTGGCCAATAGTTGGTTAATTTTAAAAGTTAATCTAAAGTGGAGAATCATAAAGCAAATAATATTTAACCTTAAGCATTTTGTTTTAACCTGAAACATGCATGTGTACATTTGCTCATATTTTAAAGGCTGGCCAAGGTCTTTTAATAAGTGCCAAATCAGCATCAATACCTAATTACACAGCTGTTCTAGATTTTTTAGCAACTTCACATTTTTAGTCTTCCCAGAGAATATACGTCCTTGGTTTTCATAGAAATGACAGCTTCTTTCACACTCAGATTTTATCCATTTATAGGGTGCTTTACTAAATTATGCAATTACAATAAAAAATGCAACTGAATAAACTTGGGAATAAACACTAAATGACTCGTAGCAATCCAACACCCCGGCCAGTGCGAGCCCAGGCAAACAGGTGCACTAAGTTGGGGGGGGGGCCGCTTCCCCGAGCGCTTATCAGGTCCCCACTCAGTAAATTCACAAAAGGATTGGAGAATGGCTGCTGACCTAGTGACTCTGACGTGGAGATTATTTAAGGTGGAATATATCTAAACTGGTAAAAACCATAGTTTCTACTATTGTTCAGACTCACTGGATGACAATTATTGGTTCTTTTCAGCTAGCTCTCAAAACCTGGCATCTAGGAATGCAAAATGAGGTATGCTACTGCCTAGGGAGTCAGGCTGGCCTCTCCAATGTCACTAGAATATTACCCCACGTTCCCCCCAATGTTTGTGCGCCTAGATGTCCTTCCTACCTCTCCGCTCCCATAATGCCCCTGTGGCCCCAGCGCTTGAAGACTTGCTGATGCTCCCCAGGTGTTTGGGTTTCAGTGCAGGATTTAATCCAGATGAGAGGGCTGAGATCCTCAGTCCCTGAGACATCCCGCTTTCTTCTTCACATGTACAATTTCGACACAAGATAAACAGAAAATTACATCAGATTGATTTTCTCCTCCAATGTTTTGGTCAGCCAGGAGGTACATTACCCCGCTCTGGCGGGGTGACCTCGAGTGTGTCCTGGGCCTTGAAATGCTTAGAATGGCCTTGGATGCTCCTAATATGTCTGTCATTGATATTTTAAGCAGCATTTCTGAAAGGAAAGAAAACTGTGCAAACAGTATTATAATTCCCGATCATGTTGTTTAATATTTCCTATAACTAAAAAGGTAGAACTATGCTTTTAATAATTCTGTACAAAACAAAAATGAAAGTGAAAACCCTATCCCACTTTTTAACTTGCTTAAACATTGGAAAGGCATGAACTTGTTTTTGTTAAAATTCATTTAATCATAGAGATTTTTTTATAATAATGCCCATTAATACAGTACTTAATCATCTTTCCTGTGTGGACAACTGGAACCCCTCAAGAAAATTATATAAGACTTGGATATATATTTTTTTCAATTAGAAAAAACAATTATTGGGCGCCTGGGTGGCTCAGTAGGTTAAACATCTGCCTTTGGCTCAGGTCATGATCCCAAGGTCTTGGGATCAAATCCCTAGTTGGGCTCTCTGCTCAGCGGGAGTCTGCTTCTCCCTCTCCTTCTTCCCCCTGCTTGTGCTCACTGTCTCGCTCGCTCTCAAATAAATAAATAAAATCTTTTTTAAAAATAGAAAAAACAATTATTTCAAAAAGAAATAAGTAGGTGAACAGTAATGAAACATCATTAGAGCTGTCCTGAAATATAAGAAAAGCTAATTGCACATGCAAATTAATCTACTTTTTGAGGGTATCCTAAGTGTATTCAATAAGATTATTATATTACATTTCTTATGAAAAGTGTGTTCAATTAAACATGTGGGGTTTGAAAATTGTAAGATTTAGGATCCATAGAGTAGGAAAACCCACCACCTTATTTACACAGCTAAGTTTGAATTAACTTTAAAATAACTCTCACAACTACAGATGGCCTCAGATGCCGACTGGCATATGTTTCTGGAAGGAATAAAATTCCAACACCACTTGTTGCTTGGATTTAACACATGAAGTTTCCTCCTTTGGAGGGGGGTTATTAATATATTGGTGCTCACATTTAGAGACCTGAATTTCCTTTAGGATATCTCATTTGGAAGCTTGGTATTATTTTTGTATCTGCTGATGAAATTACATTCTCACTATACATGTTGTGTTAAGTTTGGTAGTCTTGATCATTAAATTTAAGAAGTATTAGTTTATTTTTAAAAATAAGCTGGAGTTCTTTTAGCCACAGAGTAGTCACATGCATAGATACATCTTAAATTGAAACACTATAATCTTTATTCAAAACAGCTCTAAATGTGCATAGATGTTGATCTACTCATAATTTTACTTATAATAGCTTTGTGTGTGATTTGTCCTTGAGGCTATCATGCTGCTCATGTTCCTGTAAAACTAGTTTTCCTGAACCAGTTTTAAAAGAACGAGGCACAGTTCTGGGTAGCTTTTCTAACTGCACAGAGCTATTTGTCTGTGGCCTTTGTGTAGGGTCCTAAAATTTCCTGCCTCCTCTCCTTTGCTCTGGATCTTCTCTTCCCGTGGCCTTTTTTGTCCACTTCATGACGAGCTTTGCCTCTACTGCCAGCATTCTCTCCTCAGGGTGGGGCCCTGTCCTGGGAGGGTTAGGGATGGGGGCTCCTTTACTTGTACACTGCTGGAATTCCACTGGATGTTGAGTCCCACAAAGAGACACGGAAAAATATTTGGCTTGGTGTCTGTGAAGATCAGCTGTTTTGGATGATGAAGGGTTGGTCCTCTTTGGAAGGCACTCCCAACGAAGAACATTCCTGCACTCATCCTTCACACCTATGAGCACAGAGTGGTGGAAACAGATGGATGCCAGAAGATGAGAGTCTTCACTCTGCTAGTGATGAAGAAATAACAGAGGATAGTTTCACCGAAGGGAGCAAGTCCAGAGCCTTTTTTTTTTTGAAGATGAGAAAGCCATGGGAGAAATGGAGAGCTGGATGTTTCAACCTAGCACGGGTTCATGAGGCTTCTGGAGACAACGGAGTCAACTCAGAGGTTCTGCAGCGTGTACTCCTTCCACCTCTACGTGAAAGGCCTAAGGACCTTAAAATAAGCTGGTTATTAATAAGAGTAGGTTCAGAAAAGGAACAACCACATTTGTTAGAATGTAGCAGGTGTGGCCATGACAACTTGTATGCAAATGATTTCAGTGGTTCCCCCATCGCCTAGTGAAATGTGCTCTTGGCTCTGCTCTCATGGGGAAAGAAACTAAGGCACAGACACAGACCCAACCCACACAATTGGAAAGTGTCACAGGCATAAAGGAGCCCAGGGCTTCTCACTCCCAAACCAGTTCTCTTTCCATTTCACCAAAGCAGCTTCCCATCCATCCTGCTCCCAGAACAAGAAAGGGTTAGATTATGTTCACAATATTCTGTTTACAGGAGGAGAGAAGTATGATAGTGCTTTCAAAAAACAGAATGTTATTAGCTAAACGTCCTACTTTCTGGCACTTCCAAGGTTAAGCCTCAACTATCAGAATAGTCAGCTATTGGGCGCCTGGGTGGCTCAGTTGGTTAAGCGACTGCCTTCGGCTCAGGTCATGATCCTGGAGTCCCGGGATCGAGTCCCGCATCGGGCTCCCTGCTCGGCGGGGAGCCTGCTTCTGCCTCTGACCCTCCCCCCTCTCATGTGCTCTCTCTCTCTCTCTCACTCTCTCAAATAAATGAATAAATAGGGCGCCTGGGTGGCTCAGTTGGTTAAGCGACTGCCTTCGGCTCAGGTCATGATCCTGGAGTCCCGGGATCGAGTCCCGCATCGGGCTCCCTGCTCGGCAGGGAGTCTGCTTCTCCCTCTGACCCTCCCCCCTCTCATGCTCTCTCTATCTCATTCTCTCTCTCAAATAAATAAATAAAATCTTAAAAAAAAAAAGAATAGTCAGCTATTTAGAGGACTCATTTCCTGACTCTTCGGCCTTGGTTTTACTTTAAATCCTGTTGGCAAATAAACAGAAGGGAGGTTATGTTATACCTAGAGCTGAGTTTCAGTTAGGTTGAGTGATCATTCCCTTCTGGGCATAAAGGAGGAACCCGGCACAGAGCAGGGGTATGACTGACCTGAATGTCCAAGGCCATGTCCTGAAACTGAGTTTATGTGGGGTAGTTTTTAGTCCTGAAAAATGCAGCGTTTATGGGTGATTTTTAAAATATTTTTCTCTTTGATTTATTTTTCTCAACAGAAAATAGAAAATATCTGACCTTACACATACTTAATCTTCAATAAATAAAATCTGGGAATGGAAATCAGGCAAGTAAATCTGGGTGTGTACACACAGAAAGGAAATTACAAACTAGAGCGCATGATGCCATTTGACTGGAACTGTGGAATCACTTACAAATCACTTGAACAATGAAAAATTGACAGCATCCATAACTTTTTAACAGATTGTGCCAACTATAAAGGCAATTCTTGAAATAAAAAGTAAAGCTCATCTTTTAGTTGTATAAATTGCTTATCTGTGAACGGCCTGCTGTATAATCCTTTCTTGTGAGATTCAAGCCTGTAGAACTTTGGTCAAAGATAGAGCTTAAAAATAGTTGAGCATATTTTAATTTATTTAACATCGTATTTTTATATAACACCTGGTGAACCGAGTCTCGTTCATTTACTGCATGTTATTGATTTTAATAGGCTCTCAATTATGCCATAGTTTTTAGAGATGTTCATTTTGTGTGATAGGATGCAAATTTTTACAGTTAAAGAAGTAATCTTACTGGCCCAGGTTACTTAGAAATATTTCACTTCTGTTTAAGTACTTCTCACTGAAATAATACAGTTCAATGGGTTGGTCAAGGGGAAAAAGCAGAAATTATTTCACATTGATATCAACTGGTAGCAGCATATTTATATACAGCATATGCTACGTGACTGTTGAGCCAAATGACCATCGCTCAAAGGGCTCTAGTCACTATTGTACTGAAAACTGAGTCATTGCTTATATGATGTGGGAAAACAAATATTTTTATCAGAAATATCTGCCTCTTGGGGCGCCTGGGTGGCTTAGTCGTTGGGCGTCTGCCTTCGGCTTAGGTTCTGATCCCAGGGTCCTGGGATCGAGCCCCGCATCGGGCTCCCTGCTCCGCGGGAAACCTGCTTCTCCCTCTCCCACTCCTCCTGCTTGTGTTCCCTCTCTCGCTGTGTCTCTCTCTATCAAATAAATAAATACAATCTTTAAAAAAAAAAAAAAGAAATATCTGCCTCTTAACACTTTAAAAACACAAGTGCTTCTGAGGTACTAGTTATTTTGTATGTTTATTATAATTTTTCAGTTTCTCCTAGATTCGGTTTCTTCAACCATAAAGTTCCAAAAATTTGTTTTTCTTGAAAAAAATTGGGAAAATTAAATGATATAGTAAATGGAAAAGTACCCTATAAGCTGCAAAGTACAAGACAAATGTAAAATGTCATTGTCATTATTTTAGATCATTTGGATTTTTTTTCTTTTATTCCTGAATTCCATTTTTACCTTAAGCAAATACAATGGCTAGGAGGAAAGGAAGTTATTTTGTTGCCTACCTACTTAACTACTTCTGCTTAATGAGATGCTGGTAGATGCAAAGTAGATTTTCTTAAATATGTTGTGTTTATTAAACATTTAAGTTTTTCAATACCAGAATAAAAATTCTCAATAGATTATTTTTCATGACAACTAATTTCCTATATGTCTTCCTTTTCTGTGCATCTAATCAAACTATATGTCTCTGTACCTATATATCATTTATTGATTGATTGATTGATTGATTGATTGGGGGGAGAGAGAGAGAGCATGCAAGCACGGGGTGGGGAGGGCTGGAGGGAGAAGGAGAGAGAGAATCTTAAGCAGGCTCCACACTCAGCACAGAGCCAATGTGGGGCTCCATCTCAGGACTCTGAGATCATGACCTGAGCCAAAATCAAGAGTCAGAAGCCTAACTAACTGAGCCACCCAGGCACCTCTATATTTGTCTTTTGAAATGAAATAATAAAGTTTATTACTTGAGTATATTATATATGCTTTTATAATAAATTTTAAAATTCATCTTATAAGAAAAAGTGGTTTTAAAAAGTGGCAAGAGCAGCTAAATGCAGTGTCTGTTCACACCAGGACTAAAACTCACCAGTCTTTTCCAATTCAGTGAAGTATTTTTTTCTCTCTCTTTTTTTTATTATTATGTTACATTAATCACCATACATTACATCATTAGTTTTTGATGTAGTGTTCCATGATTCATTGTTTGCATATAACACCCAGTGTTTATTTTTATATCAAGGGGACTCTGTGAGTTTCTTCTGATGGGGTAAGGAATAACTATGAACAGAACTTGCATAATATACCTGTAAAAGTCAGAGTCTAGATACGTTTAAGTTTATTCTGACAATTGATGCGGAAACACAGAGAACTCTTAAATTCTTCATCT
>NC_058407.1:75781338-75835395 GCF_002201575.2 Neomonachus schauinslandi | reverse complement strand
CCATTTATATAAAGTACAAACATAGGCAAAATTAATCTATATTGTTGGAAGTCAGGGGAAGGTAGTGACTGGAAAGGAGCATGGGTTGGGGGGCTTCTGAAAAACCTGGTAATATTGCATTTCTTAAACTGATGCAAGTTACATGGGTGTGCTCAGTAAGCAAAAGTCATTGAGCTATACATTTATGATAATGCCTTTCTATTTTTTTTAAGTAGGCTCCACACCCAATGTGGGGCTTGAACTCATGACCCTGAGATCAAGAATCCCTACTGACTGAGCCAGCCAGGCGCCCCAATAGCGCCCTTCTTTTTATGTATTATACTTTGATGAAAAGTTTGAAAATAAATGTACCCAGGGAAGCTTAGATTTTTAGTGGCTAGATGTTTATCTGCAAAAAAAAAAGTTTATCTGCAAATACTTTTCAAATTACTTCTTAGTTTTTTGGATTTCTACTTACAAAATTTTTGATATTGGCATCAAAATTGTTTCTTATCAGTTGGCCTTTCCGAACCTCTGTTTTCTCATCTGTAAAATGAGGACAATAGTAGAATTTAAAAGCCAGTGTGATTTTTAGGGGTGCCTGGCTGATTCAGCCAGAAGAGGATGCAACACTTGATCTTGGGGTTGTGAGTTCGAGCCCCATGTTGGGTGTACAGATTACTAAAAAAGAAACTTAAAAAAAAAAAGAAAGAAAAGGACTTTTAAAGTGCTTAGCACAGTGCCTGACACAAAATGTTCAATGGTAACTTAATACTTTTCTCTAAACCAGTGGGACTTCCCATGTGGCTAATACAGCATCCTGTACTAACCCCAGTCTTAGCATTTTTTACTATCTCTTTTCCAAGACTCTGAGGCACTTGAGAGCTGGGATACCGCATAGTATACACTATTCCCAGAGTCTAGCTCAGCACCTGGTATAGAATAAGAACTGGATATTTTTTTTTTTAAGATTTTATTTATTTATTTGACAGAGAGAGAGACAGCGAGAGAGGGAACACAAGCAGGGGGAGTGGGAGAGGGAGAAGCAGGCTTCCCCGCGGAGCAGGGAGCCCGATGCGGGGCTCGATCCCAGGACCCTGGGATCATGACCTGAGCTGAAGGCAGACGCTTAACGACTGAGCCACTCAGGCGCCCCAAGAACTGGGTATTTATTTATTTATTTATTTATTTTTTTAAGATTTTATTTATTTATTTGAGACAGAGAGAATGAGAGAGAGCACATGAGAGGGGGGAGGGTCAGAGGGAGAAGCAGACTCCCCGCCGTGCAGGGAGCCCGATGCGGGACTCGATCCAGGGACTCCAGGATCATGACCTGAGCCGAAGGCAGTCGCTTAACCAACTGAGCCACCCAGGCGCCCTAAGAACTGGGTATTTATTAAAAAGATGATTGAAAAAATAAATTTCAGACACTTTGCAGCACTATTTTATTGCTAAATTATGGAATCACATTTATTTTCCCTGAAACAAGTTTTCTTGGTTTCTATCATCCACTAATAATTTCTCCCAGAATATTCTGACTTTCTACTATTCCCTCATATTCTTCATTACCTTCTTGTTAGGGTAGCTGTAGAACTTCAGTTTTACAACTACTAAATCTAAGTAACTCCATTTCTACTCTCCACTCAACCTTCTTTAAAAAGCCTTGCAAGTCTTAATTTTTTCCTGCTCTGGCCCCAAATGTAGAGATTTATCTTTGATGAATAAACCAGTTTGGCCATTCCCACTAATTTCTACAACGTTTCAACATGAGTAAGAAAAAATAATCTGGGGGCCGCCCAGTTGGCTCAGTTGTTAAGCATCTGCCTTCAGCTCGGGTCATGATCCCCAGGTCCTGGGATCGAGCCCCGCATCAGGCTCCCTGCTCCGTGGGAAGCCTGCTTCTCCCTCTCCCACTCCCCCTGCTTGTGTTCCCTCTCTCACTGTGTCTTTCTCTGTCAAATAAATAAAATCTTAAAAAAAAAAAATCTGGGGCTAAGAATTGTGGGCATCCAATTAAATGGGAGGCGAAGGAAGAAACCAGAAGTCCCCAGGTAAAGCCAGGTTTTTGTTTTCTTTCCACTGATAACATGGCACGCTTAATAACTTTACTCCTGAGGGAAGATATTTCATTCTGAAAAACACTGTGATAAAGGCCAAGAAGAAACAACCTTTTGATAAGCATGTAATATAAAACAGCTCTGTGCTGCTGACCCTCCTCTTTGTCCCCCAAATCTAGGAACAGTTAATAAACCCAGTTTCATCAAAATCATCTCTTGGACTTGAAAATAAACAGCCCTCACCCCCAACCTTCCATGGCTCTATGGTTTCCTTCAAACACTTTCCATCTTACTGACATGTAATGCACATACAGAGAGGTACACAACTCTCCAAACCTTTCTGATCTCTCTTTACTTTTCATTAGGAAAGAAATGAGTACATACCCGTGTTTTTTTTTTTTACATACTATGCATGTGTAGCACTGTGCTGATATTATATATAAAACATAAAACAATACATAAACAGATCTCAAAATTTGTCATAAGAAAAAAATTTTTGTAACTATGTATGGTGACAGACATTACCTAGACTTACTGTGGTGATCCATTTTGCAATATATACAAATATCAAATCATTGTGTTGTACACCTGAAACTAATACATTACATGTCAATTATATACCTCAATAAAAAAGATAGGAGAAATAAGAATAAAAAAAAACAGAAATGGCAGTCTTCTGGGATAAGGACATTTAGAGGAGAACACTTTCTTTCTCCTTTGTAGTAATTTAAAGTTAATTGCAGAAAATAGTAAGGGCTGGCTTTTAGTTCTTATTGAAGAGTAAAATTGTCTTTTCCAAAAGGTACTAGAAATAAGATTCTCCAAACATTTTACATGTTTCTAAGGCTTACCTTTAAGCTAAATGACTACTTAGCTATGGATGAAGCAATGGGTTAGCTCCAGTTTTAGCTCTACAACTACCTACCTAGGTGACCGCTAGGTAAATTTCATTTGCAAAATGAGGGTGCTAACCTGGATGATGCTAAAACCATCTCAAAGTATGATGCGTGACTAGCACCACCTTGTGGACATTCGTATAGAAATACATGATAAGGGAAGTTACATGGCCAGAGTAGAAAAGCTGCTGGTTAAAATAGCAGTGAAGGCCTTAGTCGCTCAGTTCTTCCTGGCAGTCTCCTCAATAATTCATAGTTTACTGGGAATATGTGAAATGTTTTTAGTTCTTCAGGAAAAAAAAAAAATGAAAATTGTAATTTTTAACTATGACAGATTTCTTCCTCTTAACACCTGACAGACTGACATCCCCAGGACGCTCTACAGACAGCCAAACCTATCCCGGCAGCACTCCTCTCTCATCACTGGCTTACTTGGAAAAGAAAGAAAACATTACGAAGAAATCTGAAATCTGTCTAATGGAGAGTTTAAGAAGCAGAGTCTCAAGCTGCAAGAGCCAAGAGCACCCCTGAAATTCTGCACTCCGGTGCCACTGTCTTTGGCACTAGCCTAACGGGGGAAAGGGGACAGCATTTTGGTTACAATGTGAATTGTGCTCAGGGCGCCTGGGTGGCTCAATCAGTTAAGCGTCTGCCTTCGGATCGGGTCGTGATCCCAGGGGTCCTGGGATCGAGCCCCACATCGGGCTCCCTGCTCCGTGGGAAGCCTGCTTCTCCCTCTCCCACTCCCCCTGCTTGTGTTGCTCTCGCTCTCTGTCAAATAAATAAATAAAATCTTAAAAAAAAAAAACAAAAAACAATGTGAATGGTGCTCCTTTGGAGCTGTTCCAGGAGGCCAGGCTGGTGGAAGCAGGCAACTGGCCGGGCTTAAATTGTTTAGAGCTTTGGGCCTCGAGGCTAAAAGGTATTCTGAACAATTTCAGCATGTTTTATGAATTGGTTCCACTGTTACAACACAGCCAAATTTTACCCTTCAAAAATCATCCCAAGAGCCTATCTTGGCCACTCCCTGAATTTCAGCACACTTTTGTGCAGCTTAATTACTGTATATCTGGCACCACTTCATGCCCTTTATACACTTTCCCAATCCTGGGATTCATGTGCTGCCAAAGCATAATCATCTTGTAGTGAATACATTTTCTCCTGTAAGCACTGAAACTTAAGAAAGCTTTAGAGCTTTTTTTGAGGGGATAGCTGTCTTGATGTGCAATGTTGAAGACCTTTCCTGTGTTCACCATAGCTATAGATTATAAAAGTTTTCATTCCTCTGGTAACCACTTAGACCTCATAAAGATGAAAAGAACAAATGATGGCACACACCTTTCACTGTGCACCTATTTTAGGCCAGGCCCCTTATGATGCATTCTCTCACTTTATTCTTTTTTTTCTTAGATTTTATTTTTTATTTATTTGACAGAGAGATTGAGAGAGAGAGAGTGAGCAAAAGCATGGGGTGCGGGAGATGGAGAAGTGGCCTCCCTGCTCAGGACCCTGGGATCATGACCTGAACCAAGGCAGACACTTAACCGACTGAGCCTCCCAGGAGCCTCATTTTATTCTTACTACAGCTCTGCTATATTTCCTTCAATTTACAGAGGAGGAAATGAGCTCAGAGAAATTATCAGAGATCATAAGGCCAGAAAGTACCAAAATCAAGATTTGAATTCAAGTCTTTTTTTTTTTTTTTTGACAGAGCGAGTCACAGTGAGAGAGGGAACACAAGCAGGGGGAGTGGGAGAGGGAGAAGCAGGCTCCCCACCGAGCAGGGAGCCCAACGTGGGGCTCGATCCCAGGACCCTGGGATCATGACCTGAGCCGAAGGCAGATGCTTATCGACTGAGCCACCCAGGCTCCCCAGAATTCAAGTCTTCTGACTCTAATTCCATTGTTTATTCATATATGCCCTGGCGATATTTACTAACAAGCTCACGTGCCAAACATAACCCCTGCACCTTATCCACCACAACTTTACTTCTGAATGAAAACCACAGAGAAATCAAGAAAATGAGTCAAGGGCAATGAAAGGACAAGAATAAGCACAACACCCTAAGTGAGCTGAGATCCTCAAAGGAATTAAGGATGGCATGATTTCTCAAGTGTAAGGGACTATTTAGGACATGTAATAGGGTCTTGACATAGATGCTCAATGAATACTTGAAAGTTTGTTTAAAAAGCCTCACAGTACTGGGCGCCTGGGTGGCTCAGTTGGTTGAGCGACTGCCTTCGGCTCAGGTCATGATCCTGGAGTCCCAGGATCGAGTCCCGCATCGGGCTCCCTGCTCGGCGGGGAGTCTGCTTCTCCCTCTCCCACTCCCCGTTTGTGTTCCCTCTCTCGCTGTGTCTTTCTCGGTCAAATAAATAAATAAAATCTTAAAAAAAAAAAAAAAAAAAGCCTCACAGTACTTACCACCCCACAGATTGTCTATCTACAAAAGGAAAAAAATGTCCTTTAAGATGGAAAGGTCTGGCAGTCACCATTTTAACCAAATGATCAATCTTAGCATTAACCAGTGGGGCAACTTGACATTATGTGCATCTTGATATGATACAATAAGAGATGAACCACATAGCCTGTTATATTCTTACCAAAAAGTATAGTCCAAATCTACTAAGAAAACCAGAAAAAGCCCAGGATATGGGACATTGTACAACTGACTGGGACACTTCAAAAAATTCAATGTCATAGGGGAGAAAAAGGAAGGGAGGACTATTCCAGATTAAAATGTATGCAAAACCCTTGATTAGATCCTACAAGAGGAAAAAATTTTAAAGATTTTTATTTATTTGAGAGAGAGAGAAGATGGGGGGATAGGGGGCAAAGGGAGGGGAGAGAGAAAATCTCAAGCAAGACTCTGCACTGAGCAGAGCCCAACACAGGGCTTGATCCCAGGATCCTGAGATCATGATCTGAGCTGAAATCAAGTCAGACGCTTAACCGACTGAGCCACCCAGGTGCCTCGAGGAAAAGGTTTTAAAAGACATTTTGGGATAATAGGGCAAATTATCCCATACAGATTATATTAAATGTTATTGAGTCATTGTTAATTATTCAGGTATCGCAGATTGCCTGGGTGCTCAGTCGTTAAGCGTCTGCCTTCGGCTCAGGTCATGATCCCAGCGTCCTGGGATCGAGCCCACATCCAGTCTCCCTGCTCAGCAGGGAGCCTGCTTCTCCCTCTCCCTCTGCCTACCGCTCCCCCTGCTTGCGCTCGTGCGCTGACAAATAAATAAAATCTTAAAAAAAAAAAATTATCTCAGGTGTGGCAATGGCTTTGTGGTTTTATGTAGAAAATCTTTATTCCAAGATGAATGCTCAAGTATCCAGGGATGAAGTACCATGTTGTCACAACTTACTTTCAAATGCTTCAGCAAAACAAATTAGATAAAGTACATTTGGTAAAATGTTAACAGTTGGTGGATCTAGGGAAAAGTTATTCTATTGTACTGCCCTTTCAACTTTAACTGTTATTTTTAATTCTTGAAATTCATCGAGACCATTAGCATAGGGGCACCTGGGTGGCTCAGTCGGTCGGGCCTCTGCCTTCGACTCAAGTCATGATCTCCAGGTGCTGGGATCCAGCCCTGCACAGGGCTCCTTGTTCGGCGGGGAATCTGCTTCTACCTCTCCCTCTGCCCCTCCCCCTTCCCCACATGTGCTCTGAAATATTTTTTTAAAAAACAGACCGTTAGCATAAATTCAACTCTTCTATGAACTTCTGAAAATACAAAACTATAATCAATAAATATGTATTGTGCTATTTACATAATAGTAATCACTGTACTAGACTGTGGGAGCAATAGTGGTGAGAAAAATAGTTCCAGCTTTCATGGAACCTACTCAGCATGTAATTATGAGTGATGGGGGCGGGGTACGGTGGCTGCTCTGGAAGGCTTCCCCAAGTGGTACTGAGAGGAAACCTGAAGGGTGAGTAGGTGATGCCTAGCTAGGTGGTGGTGGGGAAATGGGTCAGGGGGACCAAACAGTATGTGTGAAGGCACTAAGAATGGAGTTGGTCAATCTGGAAAGTGACAAGAGTATGTATTCCTGCTGCTTCCCAGTCTCCCACCCTTTCTACATAGCTGGTCTCCTGGTTCCATTAACCACTTCCTCCCTTCAACCTTTCAGACCTAAAGGTGGTAACAACACCCCAATACTACTAGTCCCAGTGTTACTGGGCCTCAGAACTGTATTCTCCCCTGGGATTTCCCCACACCCTGTGCACAGCTTTGTAAACTCCTTTTATTAAGCTTTCCTCAAATTACCCACTTTCAGTAAGTCATCTATTTCCTGCCAGCACCCTGACTGATAAAAAGCTCTGGAGATAGACTTGAGAGATGCCAGCACATTTTAGATAGTATCTGGGATGGTGGGAATGGAGATGGCCCAGGAAGAGGGCCAAAGATGACCCTGGCCAGTGAGCATCTGAGATAGGAAAGCCTAGAAGCTGCAGTGTTATCAGCCAAGAATATTTGAAGATACTATGCATAGTATCAAGTGCTGTTGAGGGGCTGAATGAAAAAATTGAGGGCTCTGAAATTCCCCATGAGAAAGCCATCAGTGGTCCCTGGAGTGGTGGGGACAGAATCAACACTGGAGTGGATTGTAAAGGTGGTTGGAGGCAAAGAATACACTTGTTACCTTAAAAAGGTGGGGGGGGGAGGGACGGACATAATTGTTCAGGTTCCTATTTTAATCCTACCAATAACTTGCTGAATAATCTTGAGATTTTTGAGTCTTAATTTTTGATATTTAAAACCACTCTTTCTTGTAATTACAAAAAAGCAAAACAAAAACCCAGGGCAATGTTAAAGCTAATGTAAGCTGAGTATAGACAACTGAAGTTCTAAATGGAGCTAATTATTTCCCCCCCCTTTCAAGCACTGAAACAAAGGACAGGCTTTGCCAAAATATTTTCAGTTCTCTAAACTACAAGATTAAGCTCTTTTACACTGAAGCCTGCAACTAAGTATGTCCAAGACCCCCTAACTCAACATACAATAACAAGCAGCTTCTAACCAGGGTGCAAGATATCTGAAACCCAAAGCATTCTCATGATCACAATGAGTAACCAAACTCCACAGCTCGAGAAATTGTTAGAACCCTCAGATCCCTTTCTTTGAGAACATAAGCCTGTGAAATTATCTATCTTTGATCCAATTTGGCTTTTTCCTCCCTTCCCAGTTCACTGAACATCACACAAAATTGATTGCCAGAGTACCACAATGCTAAATCTGGAGTATTAGGAAAAGTGTTACAGGACCACTGAATCAAGAGGCTCCCTGGCATCCATCCTTCACTGCAGAGCAAGCCATGAGCTCTGGCTACCTTCATTTATTTTTAGAATATCCAGTTGTTTCACTACACAAAAAGACAGTATATTAATAGGTACATCAAAATTAAGAATCTTAACTTGATCAACTGATTTAAACTGAGTAAGTCATTCTCTCAGCAAGGGTAACATTTGCCTCTCATTTTCAGCCTTCAAAACAGAGCAAGGTAGGGCGCCTGAGTGGCTCAGATGGTTAAGCGTCTGCCTTCGGCTCAGGTCATGATCCCAGGGTCCTGGGATCGAGTCCCGCGTCGGGCTCTCTGCTCCTTGGAAGCCTGCTTCTCCCTCTGCCTCTCTCTCTCTGTCTCTCATGAATAAATAAATAAATTCTTTAAAAAAAAAAAAAAAAAACAGAGCAAGGTAACCACCTCCAAACGCAGGTTAAGACAGTACCACTGCTAGAGCAGGGACGGGGCCAATTCAGTGAGGAAAGGCTTTGCAATCAGGGAAGTTGATTTCATTTAAGTTACAAAAGACCTCCTGGCACCTCCACTTACCTGTGAACAGGTTTTTGGTGTTTTTTTTTTTAACTTTGCTGTTGTTTAAACAATGTTTAAAAGTGCCTGACCCACAGTAGGGGAGCTTTTTTTTTATTTTTTTAACTTGCTACAGAAAGCACTTGTAATGTAGGGCAAAGAGGCCCAATTTCAAGTGATTCAGTCAGAAAAGAAAATGAGGTGCTGTGGCAGACAACACTCCAAGATGTCCCTCAAGAGCCCCACACCCCAGCACGGGGTGTTCATTGTGTAATCCTCATTTGAATGTGGGCAGGACCTGAGGAGACTCGGACTTGCTAGCAAACTGGCTCTGGAGACCTGCTGGCATGATGCAGGAAGCAGCCACCTCAGAACCACCCAGGGGCCCTACAGCCAGGTGAGGAATCTGGGCTCTCCATCCTAAAGCCACAGGAAATGATTTCTGCCAACAACCTGAGCTTAACTTCAGGTTAACTTGGTAACTTCACAGTAACTGGATTAGGTGTTGGCAACTCATCTGGACTATCCCAAACCAAATTTAAATCCTAACCTATGGGGCGCCTGGGTGGTTCAGATGGTTAGGCGCCTGCCTTTGGCTGGGGTCATGATCTCAGGGTCCTGGGATCGAGCCCCACGTTGGGTTCCCATCTCAGCGGTGAGTCTTCTCTCCCTCGCCCTCTGCCCCTTCCCCTCCGCTTGTGCGCTCTCTCTCAAATGAATAAATAAAATCTTAAAAAAAAAGCCCTAGCTGTAGCATAGAAAGTTTGGCCCACAGGATCCACCTTTCCCAACTAATAATCTACTTTTAAAACTTTGATATGGTGGCACTTGGGTGGCTCAAGTCAGTTGAGTGTCTGCCTTCGGCTTCATGACCTCAGGATCCTGGGATGGAGTCCCGGGGCCTCGTGTAGGGCTCCCTGCTTAGCAGCAGTCTGCTTCTCTCTCTGCCTGCCCCCCACCTGCGCCTGTGCTCTCTAAAATAAATCTTAAAAAAAAAAAACCCACAGGGGCGCCTGGGTGGCTCAGTCATTAAGCATCTGCCTTTGGCTTGCGTCAGGATCCCCGGGTCCTGAGATTGAGCTCCACATCGGGCTCCCTGCTCAGTGGGAAGCCTGCTTCTCCCTCTCCCTCTGCTTGTTCCCTCTCTGTGTCTCTGTCAAATAAATAAAATCTTTAAAAAAAATAAAAACCCACAAAACTTTGATATGGATTACCCCTTTAGATTCCTCATAATTCTATGAAGTAATTTTGGTAAGTAAATTACAGAAGTTTGGAGGTTCACAAAGGCCAAGTGACTCAAATGGCTAATAAAGGGGCAGAGCCAGAAATTAGAGACCACGTCTGACTCCAATGCCAAAATCCACCTTTCCCTATAACCAGTTTTGATAATTTCTTTAAAGTCTCAATGATGATTCCCATTATGCCAATAGACAGTAACAATAAAATCACATCATAGACATTAAAACACCAGAGACATTTTAAAAAAATAATAAAAATAGGGGCGCCTGGGTGGCTCAGTCGTTAAGCGTCTGCCTTCGGCTCAGGTCATGATCCCAGGGTCCTGGGATTGAGCCCCGCATCGGGTTCCCTGCTCCGCGGGAAGCCTGCTTCTCTCTCTCTCCTGCTGCCCCGCTTGTGTTCCTGCTCTCGCTCTCTCTCTGTCAAATGAATAAATAAAATCTTTAAAAAAATAATAATAATAATAAAAATAAAAAACAGAAGAGCAGAAAAGAAAAAAGAAAAAAGAAATCAACTAACCAACCACTGGAGAAAGTTTGTCCTTCATTATTAAAATCATTTTATCTACTAAGGTTAGTTACTGGGCATGTCTGTTAAAACGTCTTTTATTTTAAAGTACTTCTCAGTAAGGAGGACTTTGTTCCTTCATGGCTTATTATAAAACTTAGGGAGTTAAACTGAGTATCTGTGAAGGCCAAAAATGTTAGTTATTCTTACCTAAAAACACCTTTTAAACAAAGCCACAAAACAGCTTCTTTTATTTTCTAGTAAGACTAAATTTATTCAATACCCTAAGTAAAAGTTTTGATTATAAGTATCCAACAGTATAAAAAGTACAAAACAGATTTGTAGATTTCTAATATATTAATACAAAGTGCATGACTACATACAGTACATCCTACAGGCAAAGAGGTGGAAGGGGAAAAAGAAGACTGTGGTTGAGGTCTAGTAATAAATAAATAAATACAGAAGTAGAGATGATCCATATTATAGTATATTCTACCACCAATACTGTAGCCAAAATGTACAAAAAAAAAAAACCAAAAAACCATTTCAAAATAACGGGAGGAAGATGGTAATGGCTGGGACTCTTGGAATACACCTCAAAGGCTGTGGGAGAGCCAACCCAACTCACTGCGTAGTCTGTGCATATGGTGGCTTGTAGTTTGTGCCATAAGAAATATAAAATTTTAAGTTTAGATTAAGAACTATAAAACTATAGGGTGCCCATAGAAAGTGGCTCACTCCTTGTTATTTATACTATCCAATTTTAAAAATCCAGTTTTAAAAATAAGCACTGAGTCATGTTACTGTAAGGTAGGCAAATGATCCTCCCTTATTATGAAAAGTCTGAACTGGTGATATGTTCTTCCTGAATGTTTAGAAAAGAGGCAATGAGAGTACTTTGGTTTGGGTTCAAGTAAAAGGCTTTCAAATGAAGATTTTAGAACTGAAGAGCTCTGTGTTCAGGATTTATCATCTAATATCTCAAGGTTCACAAAGCCTGACCATAAGAAGCCAAACCTAAACCAACCCACTCAGCATTAACACACACCTCTCTTCTTTTAGTAGAATTTTACTTTAATAGAGTGAAAAGAAACCCAAAACCCTAATAGATTAAAACAAGTCAAACAACCATTCTACACAGATAAAACCTTCACAAAGGTCAACTGAAGTAATCCAGAGCTAAAACTGAATTGTGCAGATTTTCAATGAAGTCACCAGTCATGTAACACAAACAAAAGTCAATTATTTACACACTAGGCAAGCCCTCTAAGAAATGTGCCCCAAGAAGCATTAACCTTTGTTTATTTGTGTATGCCATCCTGAAGACTTGCACATTTTTTCAGATAATTTAACCTTCTTAATAGAATGTGATCTCTACCATGTGGTAATGCTTTGGTACTATTCATTTAGGATTGCTCATCCTAAAATCTGACATTCCCCAGAGGAGCTTTGATTCTGCTTTAGAAGTTTCAATATAGATTAGAATCTTTATCAAATATCAATATGGAGGGAGGTGACACAGGATGCGACATATACAGTTAGTCAAGTTACCTGTGTATTTAGAAATTACTCCTTCAAGGTATTTGCACCAGACAGCTTAGTCTGTCCTGCTTCATATTCAGTAGTACAGGTTTGAATCATCAGAACCTTGGCAAGACCTTATTATTGCAAAATTATTAACAACTACCTCTAGGGGCAAGTCCATGTTACTGAGTTATGACAAATTTATTATCATGAAGGAAAACAAGTATAGCCAGCCATCTTTAAAAAATGCCCCAACCACTGCTTCTCAATATAGAAAGACTAAAACTACATACGTTTATCATACAACAAATCCCATCTCTGTCCCCTGAAATTCCCCTAGTTTCATTCATTAGAAGGGGATTAAAAAAAAAAAAAAAGACTTAAAGAGCACTTTACAGCAGCATTCAGCTTTCCTATGAAATACTCAGCATCTTAAATATTATGTACACTTCTTTTTTTTTTTTTTAGTAAGCTAGACACTGGCTTCAGAGTTTGTGGAACTGGAGGAGAAATAACCACCCATTCAAAACTATTCTAGAAATTGTCTTTTGGCAGAATAGCAGGTATCAGAGTTAAAAATAAAAGGGTTTTGTTGCTTTGTTTTCTTTGCAAAATTTAAATCGTTTTTCTTCCCCTTCTCCCTAAACCTCAGTCACCACTCCTGAGTGGAGATGGGCAGAGGCTCTGGGCCCTGCTCCTCCGGCTTCTCAGCAGCTGTTTTCTTATTGCTGCAGCAAGGCTTGAAGAGATGCGTGTCAATGAGGACTTCCCCAAAACGGCCTTTATAGATAATCCCGCAACATATTTTCTGTCTAAAAGAAAAAAATGGGAAACAGATTAATAAGGTAGAAAACTAGTAATACAAGAAAACAAAGGGGGGAAAAAATCTACATCCTTATAACTAAGTACCACATGAGCAAGCATTCCAAATGAAAGGCTCCTAGAGAGATCCCCAATTAGCTAAATTATGGGAATTACCCAGGTCCCTTAAATCTCACACTGGAATCTTATCAAATATTAAGGGGGGCAGGGGTCATTCTGAGAGACAGCAGTTTCGGAAGCTGCTCCTAACATTGTAAACTGTTTCTTCTAAAAATCACCGACCCTTGGAAAAAAACAAAACAAAACAAAATCCACCATCATAAACAGGCTGATACAACTGGTAAATATATATACCATCAAATATACATAAAGGCATAAAAAATGACAGAACAACAAAACATCCATGGATCACATACTCTACGGAAAAAAAAAAAATCATTTTTTATGAAGTACCCTTGTATGCCCTTCTCCAATCCCACCCTACCCCATCTCATTCTCTCCTCCTTAATTTTAAGCCTATCACTACTTTTTTTCTTTACACTTCATAGTTTTACCACATCTGCATCTCGACAGATATTGCTCGGTTATCTCCTATTTAAAAGAAACACATATATGGAATCATACTCTATAGTGCAATTTTTTTGCTCAACATTGAAGTTCATAGCTATTGTTAGGCAGAGCCTTTATTTCATTTTATGTATAGAATTGTACCATGTAAATATACATTCATCCACTGTCCTTTTACTGGGACAACTTCCACTACTACAAATATGCTATACACACATCAATGCATGCTTAAACGTTTTCTAGGTTATGTTGCTGGGATACAGAAATGGAAACATGTTCATGTTTACTCGAAAACGCCAATTATTTATCAATGTGGTCCCTTGTATTCCTATTTACTAAAGGTTTTAAGTTTTGAAGAAACATTCAAATTTATCAAACATCTTCAAAATACTGCTAAGATGGTAGGCATTTTTTCCCCTCCTTTACAAACTGTCAATGTGGCAAATTTCTATCAGTTGATTTTTAATGTTTAAACCAATCTTATATCCCTAGAATAAATCTAATCTGGTCATGATACACTCTTTTGCTATCGAAGTTATGTTAGCCTCACAGAATGCTTGGAGCCTACGCTCTCTTTTACTCATCATCTGAAAAAGCCAATGCAAGAGCAGAATCATTTGTTTCTAGAATGTTTGGCAGAACTTGCCTAAATGGGTCTGGGGTTTTGGGAGGCAAGACTGACCAATGAATCAACTTTTTATACTATACAGGTTTTCTTTTTTTTTTCTATTTTTTCTTGAGACAACTTAGGTAAACTTTTCCTACTAATGTATCCACTTCACCTATATGTTCAATTTATTGGCATACAGTTGTTTATAATGTGTGTCTTTTAAATTTGATTTATAGCTAAATCTCCCTTTCGTTATCCAAGATGCTTATGTGTATTATCTTTTTTTTCTTTATCTGCTTCATCTCTAGTAGTTTTTTTGGTCAGGTCTTTTTTAAGATCTAACTTGTTTCTTTACTGATCCTATTCGCTGCATACTGGTTTTCTACTCCCATTTGTTTCTACTCGTATCTTTTTTTTTTTTTTAAGATTTTATTTATTTATTTGACAGAGAGAGACAGCGAGAGAGGGAACACAAGCAGGGGGAGTGGGAGATGGAGAAGGAGGCTTCCCGCAGAGCAGGGAGCCCGATGTGGGGCTCAATCCCAGGACCCTGGGATCATGACCTGAGCCGAAGGCAGACGCTTAACGACTGAGCCACCCAGGCGCCCCTCTACTCATATCTTTAAGACCTCTATGCTTTCATTTTTCTTTGTATTGGGCTTCATTAACCTTTAAATTGGACATATATCACTTCATTTACTTTTAGTCTTTCTTTTCTAAGCATTAAAGGCATTAACTTGGGGCGCCTGAGTGGCTCAGTTGGTTAAGCGTCTGTCTTCAGCTCAGGTCATGACCTCAGGGTCCCGTGATAGAGACCCACATCGGGCTCCCTGCTCAGTGGGAAGCCTACTTCTCCCTCTTCCGCTCCCCTCTGCTTATGCATCCCCCTGCTTGTGCACGTACTCCGTGCTCTCTTTTGCGCACACTGTCAAATAAATGAATGAATGAATGAATGAATGCATTAACTCTTCTTCCAACTCTTTGAAACTTCATATCATTTGTTCTGATTCGTGGTATTTTTCAGTTATTCTTTAGTTATAAAGGTTTTCTCATTTATATTATACTTTCTTCTTTGGACTCATGGTTTCTTAATTTACAAATATATAGAAGTTTTCTATTTCCATCTTGTTTTGCTAGGTATATTTAGGTATATTTTTAAATATTCTGCCCTGCCCTTCTCAACTCTGGAGGTTTTCACTCTTTTTTTTATTCTTCTAGTGGTGACACAGTTAATCTAGTCCCAATGTTATTCAATATATTTATTCTCAACAATGCAAAGGATGTTAGGATACCTTAACTCTTATCACTATTATTGCCTAAACTTATGTTACTGTCTTGTAATTCGCTTTTTTTTTTTTTTTATTCCCACAACTATTGTTATTTCAAACAGTCAGTGTTTGTTTAAATTCACCTAAATGTTTACTACTTTCTTTAACTATCCTCAGAATTTTAATCTAGGATCTCTTTTTCTGCCTGTAGAACTTTGTTATTTAGGGTCAGCTTGGCAGCAAATTCTCAAAATTTTTTCCCCAGTGAAAAAGTCTTATACCCTTGTTCATGAAAGATTTTTTTTTTAGTTTATTTATTTATTTTAAGTAATCTCTACACCCAACGTGGGGCTCAAACACAATCTAATGATCAAGAGTCACATGCTCTTCCAACGGAGCCAGCCAGGCGCCCCAAAGGATACTTTTGCTACATATATATAATTCTAGGTTGAGAATTTCTATCTCTTGGTCCATTGAAAGTATTAATCTATTGTTTTTTGGCTTCCTTTGTTCATGCTGAGAACTCAGCTTTGTATGTTTGTTGTTCCTTTGAAAATAATGTCTTGGGCGCCTGGGTGGCTCAGTCGGTGAAGCGTCTGCCTTCGGCTCAGGTCATGATCCCAGGGTCCTGTGATCGAGTCCCACATGGGGCTCCCTGCTCAGCAGGGAGTTCACTTCTACCTCTCTGTCTGCCCCTCTCTCCCTGCCCCTCTCTCCCTCCCCCTCCCCTCTGCTCGTGCATGCTCCCATGTACACGCTCTCTTTCTCAAAAAAATAAATTTAAAAAAACAATTAAAAAAAGGGGGGCGCCTGGGTGGCTCAGTCAGTAAGCAGCTGCCTTTGGCTCAGGTCATGGTCCCAGGGTCCTGGGATCGAGCCCCACATCAGGCTCCCTGCTCGGCGGGAAGCCTGCTTCTCCCTCTCCCACTCCCCCTGCTTGTGTTCCCTCTCTGTGTCTTTCTCTGTCAAATAAATAAAATCTTTAAAAATAATAATAATAATAATGTCTTTATTTTCCCACTGCTTAAAGATCTATTTTGTCTTTCATGTTCCACAGATTCACTGTAACAAGTCATCTATGGGTGAATTTTCTCTACCATAAGATAAATGCTTATTATCCCACTTTTGTTAGTTTTCCCCAAATCTGTGAAAAAGAAAACCCTTACTCACTTTCTCTTTGAATATTCTCTTTCTTGGTCTATTCTCTTTTTTGACTTTGGGGGCCCCACATTCACTTAGCATTTTGGCCTTTGATTATTCCTTTTTAATTTACTCACCTATCAATGCTATTTTTAAAGACTTAAAAATATGTATTTCTACCTTTTACTTTTTTCAGTGAGAGAACTGGTCAGAATACCTAGTCTACTCCATTATAGGAAATTTAGGTTCCCTAACATGATTTTTATTTTACATCAATTTTAATAGGAAAAGCACACAAAATCCCAACTCTCAGCTCAATTCTTGCTTAATCCACCTCCAACCATGTGTGCTACCAGCTGTTTGCCAAATGCCATTTAATTGCTAAGGAAGTGGGAAACCATTGCCTGTAATTAAGAAGGTTTGCTGGTTAGAGAGAGATTTTCTGTTGCTTTTACCTTTTCCAGTATGTGAGATCTAAAAAGGAAAAAACTGGCGTTCTGTTAGAGCCAGAGGCCATCTCTGTATCTGAGCCATCATCTGACTGGTTACTGTAACAAGGAGACTGAGCTGGGGAGGCACTTGAGGTGGTACTGTGAGCATCAGAATCTGTAATGAGGAGAAAAAAAATGTATAATTTCATTATCTGCAACTAAGGCTCAGCATAAAAAACTGTGAATGAATTAGTAAAAGGATTTATTTTCTATTCACTACTTGTATTTGAAGACATTTGTACTAAAGTGTTTCTAAAAGAAAATGAGGACATAAGCTTCCAGGAAGATAAGAATAGACAGACTTTTTCCCCATTCCTCCTACTACTACTAAATAAGTACAACTAAAAACCCTGGATATTACACATAAAACAATCCTAAAGACTCTAAAAGTTGGCAAGTTAGAGAGCTTGACCCAAGGAAAGACACGGTGGTGAGTTCCCTAGTTTTTATGGGTTTTCTTTTTGCCTCATAAATCCCAGTCTTGGAGCTATAGAAGCCAGCAACCCAGAAATGCCAAATGGGTATAGAGCCAAAAAAAAAAAAAAAAGTGCCAACAAAACCCTACTCTCTAAACAAAAGGCCAGGAGCAAAGTGGTAGCCTAAAAAGACAGCAAACTTTTATTAGACAATAATCACTCTACTCAAGCACCATAAAAAAAAAAAAAAAAAAAGGACCCAACCCCACCCACCCCAGCATAGGCCAAGTGGGGAGCCTAAGATTTCCATCCTTATAAGATTGGTATGAAACCCTCAACAACTCCACCAGGGTGTCAAGAGGAAGCCTGTTGAAGACTCAGGACTTTCATCATGGCCCACCAGGAATGAGTACCCCCACCATGTGGGAGCTTTAACTCCCACCCCCATCCCATAGCAATGAGGCGCTCCTCCCACCTCAGGTGTCAATGGAGGTTGAGGGGGGAACCTGACTTTTAACACCACTGGGCAGTAACTTTTAACACCTCTGCTACAGGGGTGTCCAAAAAACCCAGTAAAATCAAAGGTTTAAATAAGATCCATAACATAATTTTTAAATGTCCAGGTTTCAATTTTTTATTTAAATTCAATTTAATTAACATATACAGTATCATTAGTTTCAGAGATAAGAGTTCAGTGATTCATCAGTTGCATATAACACCCAGTGCTCATTACTTCAAGTGTCCTCCTTAATCCCCGTCACCCAGTTACCTCATCCCCCCAGCCAACTCCCCTCCTGCAATCCTCAGTTTGTTTCCTACAGTTAACAGTCTCTTAATGGTTTGTCTCCCTTTCTATTTTCATCTGATTTTATTTTTCCTTCCCTTCCCCTATGTTCTCTGTTTTGTTTCTTAAATTCCACAGGTTTCAATATAAAAAAATGCCTCAGGGGTGCCTGGGTGGCTCTGCCGGTTAAAGGCCCGACTCTTGATTCCGGCTCAGGTCTTTGATCTCAGGGCCTGCAGGTTTGGGCCCCACTTTGGACTCCACACTGGGCATGGAGACTACTTTAAAAAAAAAAAGAGGGGTACCTGGGTGGCTCAATTGGTTAAATGTCTAACTCTTCATTTCAGCTCAGGGTCATGATTTCAGGGTCCTGGGATCAAGCCCCATCTAGAACTCTGCTCAGCAGGCAGTCTGCTTGAGGATTTCTCTACCTCTGTCCTTCCCTCCCCCCCACCTTGCACTCTCTCTCAAATAAGTCAATCTTAAAAGAAAAAAAAATCCTTCAGAGGGGCACCTATGGTAGAGCTCAGTTGGTAGAGCATCTGACTCTTGATCTTGGGGTCATGAGTCCGAGTTCTACACCCAGGGCAGAGTTTACATACATACATACATACATAAAAGAAAAATTTTTTAAAAACCCATATCCAGAACCAAGATCTCAAACTGAAAGAAAAGGTAAGCAGATGTTAGCACCAAGATGACAGAGATGTTAGAAGTAATGGACCAAGATTTTAACAGAACTATGACAAAAATGCTCCAGTGAGCCATCATGAACATGACTGAAACAAGTAAGAGTCTCCATGAATATATCTCAGTTTAAAAAATAAAAGCTACAAAGAAGAACCAAGTGGAACTGAAATTTGAACTGGGAAAAAAAGAAAAAAACCAATAAATGAAATAAAAAGCTCAGTGGATGTGCTTAACAGCAGAATGGAAGGAACAGAGGAAATAATCAATGAACTGGAAGAAAGAACAACAAAAATTACCCAACCCGAACACCACAGAGAAAACAACTGAATAGAGACTTAAGAGACCTCTGGGACTATAACAAAAAAAAATCTGCATTTGTGCCACTGCAGTCCTGGAAAGAGAGAGAGGGTGGAGGCGAAAATGTACTCAAAGAAACAGAATGGCTGAGAACGCGCCAAATTTGTCAAGAGACATAAACCGATATATTCAAGAAGCTGAGTAAACCCCAAACAGGATATACTCAAAGAAATCAATACCAAGACACACCATTAACTAAATTTCTTAAAACTAAAGATAGAGGAAAAAAAATCTTAAAAGCCACCAAAGAAAAAAACAATACCTTACCTATACAGGAAAAACAGTAAGATTTTGATTTCAAATGGAATAAAGGCAGTTCATCAGATACAAACTAAACATGATTTAGTATTTTTGCCCTTAAAAGACAAGTCAAATTTACAAGCCAGAAAATAAATGTTTTGGTTGATGGTCACCATGCTCTAAGGCTTTCATGCTGCTATTTTCCAGTCACAACAATATCACAAGTAAGGGTCAAGCTTACCACACTCCCACCATCCCAGGATAGGTGGATAGAGCAATCCTCCAATTCAAAGAACCAATTATTTTTTTTAAAGATTTATTTATTTGAGAGCGAGCCCATGCAAGTGGGGGGAGGGGCGGGGGAAAGGGAGAAAGGGTCTCAAGCAGACTCCACACTGAGCATGGAGCCCAAATGGGGACTCCCATCTCCTGACCCTGAGAGATCACAACCCAAGAGTCTGACACATAACCCACTGTGCTACCCAGGCGTCCCCCAATTAGTATTTAGTAAGGACGTACCTATTATATATCAAACCCCATTTCATATGCTACATGGCAAGAAACAGACCAAAAAAAAACCCTATGAAGAGAGCTTATAGTGTTTTGTATTAACAAAAGTTTACCTACAAAATCCTCAAGAATAGCAGGCTTTAAGGGCGCCTGGGTGGCTCAGTTGGTTAAGCGACTGCCTTCGGCTCAGGTCATGATCCTGGAGTCCCGGGATCGAGTCCCATATCGGGCTCCTTGCTCAGCAGGGGGTCTGCTTCTCCCTCTGACCCTCCCCCCTCTCATGTGCTCTCTCTCTCTCATTCTCTCTCTCAATAAATAAAATCTTTAAAAAAATAAAATAAAAAAAAGAATAGCAGGCTTTAAGAAATAAGTCTACTGGAATGTTTAAAAGACTTCCCCAACAATCAGAAGCAGCAGCAATCAGCTCGATGCTGGTTTTGAAGAAAACTCACTATCCTAGGAAGTGCTTAGTATCTAAGAAACAATTTTGAAGCTGCAGTTTATTAAACCATTTTCTACCTATAAAAATGGCAATTTCATATGGTTTAATCTAACACTTGGGATACTAGAATAAAACTAACTATATAAGAATGCAGTAAGGAAGAAAATTCCCTTCTAGAATGCAGGCCTGGAACTTCTTCAAAGAACTACAATTTTTAAAATGTTAAAAATTGTGGAATTTGAAAAGGCACAAAGGAGTAATTATCTAGCATGGGGTAGGTAGAGATGATAAGCAAAGCAGTGGAAGCAGAACTCACCATGCACAGGAAGGGAACTGACTCAGCCCAAATATTCTTTGCCTAAAATAGGACCTCCAAAAGACTCACTAGGGATTTTCAACTTTATTCCATAGCAACCAGAATTCATTGTAGATTTTAAGAAGGATGACAGGGGCGCCTGGGTGGCTCAGTCATTAAGCATCTGCCTTCAGCTCAGGTCATGATCCCAGGGTCCTGGGATCCAGCCCTGCATCGGGCTCCCTGCTCTGCGGGAAGCCTGCTTCTCCCTCTCCCACTCCCCCTGCTTGTGTTCCCTCTCTCGGGGTCTCTCTCTCTGTCAAATAAATAAATAAAATCTTAAAAAAAAAAAAAAAAGGATGACAAAAAGAATAACATTTATATAGGAATTTGTTTTGTTTTATAAAACCCTTTTTAACCTGATTTATCCCCATTTCTCAGATTAGAAAAATATGGTTCAATGTTCAGTGCCACGAGGGTCACATATTTGTTAAGTTTCAAGAACAGTAACTCAAATCCAGATCTTTAAGCTCTAGGTCTAATGCCTTTCCAGTACACCACACAAAAGAAAGAATATCTCAGAAAGAGAAATAAAGGTCAGGTACACACAGGATGCATGGAAGCAAATACATAACCAGAGGTGGGAACACCATTTAGTGGGTGATGTATAAAAATTCAAGTAACTGTTGTGTTGCACACAGGTGCTAGCAATTCACAACGCACACGGGAAAACCCTGCTTCAGTCTAAGCGTACAAAGCCCACACACCTTTTTCAAAGGGACTTATTTTCAGTCTCCAATCCCTCCCTCCACAACACAGCTTTATAATAAAAATCTAAAATTACACTGGAAATATTCCCTTAGGTAAGGCAAAACTGAGTCAGGTATCACTTTCCCTATAATTAAAGGGAGGAGCTAAGAATATACATATGAATAATCAATTCCTCTAACCTTCAAGTGGTAGAAGAAATTACTATTTCCCAAATGTTCATTAAAACTTAGTTGGAGGGGCGCCTGGGTGGCTCAGTCGTTAAGCATCTGCCTTCAGCTCAGGTCATGGTCCCAGGGTCCTGGGATCGAGTCCCACATCGGGCTCCCTGCTCCACGGGAAGCCTGCTTCTCCCTCTCCCACTCCCCCTGCTTCTGTTCCTGCTCTCGCTATCTCTCTCTCTGTCAAATAAATAAATAAAATCTTTAAAAAAAAAAAAAAAAACTTAGTTGGAAAAGAGGGTAGAATTAATCTTTTTCTTTTCCCCGGGTGATAGCTGATTAAGAAGGGAACATATGTAAACAAATAATCCAGTAACAAAATGGGCAGAGGACCTTAATAGACATTTTTCCAAAAAAAGAAAAGAAGGACAAAATATAGTAAGTGTTGGCAAGGATGTGAAGAAAAAGGAACCCTTGTGCACTGTTGTTGGGAATGCATACCGGTGCAACCACTGTAGAAAACAGTACGGAGGTTCCCTCAAAAAAATTAAAAATAGAGGGCGCCTGGGTGGCTCAGTTGGTTAAGCGACTGCCTTCGGCTCAGGTCGTGATCCTGGAGTCCCGGGATCGAGTCCCACGTTGGGCTCCCTGCTCGGCAGGGAGTCTGCCTCTCTCTCTGACCCTCCCCCCTCTCATGCTCTCTATCTCATTCTCTCTCTCTCAAATAAATAAATAATCTTTAAAAAAAAAAAAAAATTAAAAATAGAAATATGTGATCCAGTAATTCCACTACTGAATATTTACCCAAAGAAAATGAAAACACTAATTTGAAAAGATGTATGCACCCCATGTTTACTGAAGCATTATTTACAATAGCCAAGGTATGGAAGCAACCCAAGTGTCCATCTATATAGATAAACAAATAAAGATGGGGGGGTTGCACATGTATGTATATGTGCACACACACATGCAGAAATATTACACAAAAGGTTTGCAATGATGTGAATAGAGCTAGAGAGTATTATGCTAAGAGAAAGACAAATACCATATGATTTCACTCGTATGTGGAATGTAAGAAATTAAGAGATGAACATGGGGGGGTTGGCAAACCAGAAAACAGACTCTTAACTATAGGGAACAAACTAGGGGTTACTGGAGGGCGGGCGGGGGGAGAATGGGCTAAATGGGGGATGGGTATTAAGGAGGGCACGTGTTGTGATGAGTATTATATGTAAGTGATGAATCACTAAATTCTACTCCTGAAACTAAAATTACATTCTATGTTAACTAACTGGAATTTAAATAAAAACTTGGGGGGGAAAAAACATTTTTTAAATAAAAAAGAACATGTATAATTAAAATACACACATATTTGATATTACCTAAACATTTTACTATAAAGTATTAAAATATTTTAGCCAAAGATTAAATATATCATCAGAATAACTATGGACTAGTAACACCTACTTAAAGAGCAGAAAGCAGAAGATCTGCAAAGATTTCAGAGTCGTGGGTATTGATTATACTACCCCCCAGAGAGCAGGGTGGTATTACAGAAAGAGCACAGGGCTTTGAAGTCAAGACAAACCAGAGGTCGAATTCATCTCTACCATCTTTACTAAGTGACCTGGGTCAAGGTTAAATCACCACTCTACTTCCTATCCTAATCTCTAAAACAAATTATTGAGATAGTTATGTATGTAAAGTGCTTGGTACATATACCAAAATGCCCAAGAGATGATAGTTCTCCTTTCCTCACTCTACCTTGTTAGTATATTTAACTATCTTTTACCATTATTCTAAAACAAGCATTGATTGGTAATATTTTGTCCTATAAATTGTTATTATATTTGTCCTACAGGGTCCAACAGATTGTTCTTTTAATCCTGAAAACTCTATTACCAGTCCACAACCCCTTACCTACAATTTTGAAAAAGCTCTGAAAACAGAAAGTTCGGCCACAAAATCTGGCCTAACCTGAATTATAAAATTAGGGTAGCTAAGGGACGCATGGGTGGCTCAGTCGCTTAAGCGTCTGCCTTTGGCTCAGGTCATGATCCCAGGATCCTAGGATCGAATCCCTCCTTGCTCAGCGGGGAACCTGCTTTTTCCCTCTGCCTGCCGCTCCCCCTGCTTGTGCTCTGTCTCATTCTCTTCCCCACCCCCTCTCAAATAAATAAAATAAAAATAAAATCTTATTAAAAAAAAATTAGGGTAGTTAAACCTGACTAGCCCATGCAAGTTTTATTTATTCCACCTATGTGAATACTCCTAAATTTGTGCTACAGAAATACTAATGTGTGTGATTCAGTAGTGCTGCCTTAGAAACCCTCCCACTTGATGCAAATGCTACATATAACATTATATGCACTGCATTTCCCTTTCAAACCCTGAAATTCTAAACTCCAAAATATTTAAGTGCCACTACAGGTACTCTCTCCTTCAACAACTTCCGTTAAGAGTATATGAACCTGATATTAGTTTGTCATTCCTTTCCCATTCCATCACACACAACACACACTGCCCCAGAAACCTGAAGTCCTGAGGCTAGCTTTACTGCAATATGTGAGTTATGATCTCTAAAGTTACTTTCCAGAAAACCTGGGCTTTGGTCTCATATTGTCCACTAATTATTTACATACCTTTTCTGCACATCTCCAGACCTCAATTTCTTTATGCATAAAAAACAAGTGAACAAACCTGAAAAACGCATCTAGAAAATTTCAGATGGTAATAAAGAGATCAGAGCAGTCAGAGGGGTCTCCACACAATCTGAAGAAGTGGCTACTCAAAGTACTTTGATGGTATCAAAATTAGAGTTTCAAGAGTCCATAGAAATATCTCTACAGTACATAATGCCTTCACATTTTTAAAAGAAATTTAAGAAATCTATACATACCATATGCCACCCCCAGACAAAAATAAAAACCAAACAACTATCCTTAAGTACCCATATTTCAATATCAAACTTACTGTGACGTTTAAATTCCTTCTGTAGTTTACTGATCTGGTTGCTTTTTATCCTGTTTCCAGATAGAGTTTTCACTTTCTTTGGTTTCAGTGTAGTCTTCAGACTGGGTCCTGCCCTTGCATCTACCACCTGGAAGAAAATACTGAATATTTAATACCATTTAAAAAATGACACCTCTTGTATTCCTTTGGTTCAGATAAATGCCTATTTGAAGAAGCCAAAATTGAGAACCAGTTTTCTACTCAGAGTGTTTGAGTCCACATGAACTTTTAATCACCACATGATAGTAAAGAATAAACAGTTCATCTAGTATTTTCTCCTTTGAAGCAAGCAATAGTAACAGTGTGCTGTACAAAAAATCGGAATAGATTTATATATGGTAAGAATGACCAAGAGGTTAAAGAAAATCAAGCCTAACAAAAACTAACATTTCTATAGGACAGTGTTTTAAGGTTTACAAAAAGCTTTCATACACTTTTGATTTTACCCTTCACTACAAAGTAGTAAGGGAACTATTTTTGTTACTCCAATTTAGGGTGAAGGAAAACAAGAGAAATTCTCTTTTGCCTTATTTCACTAAGATAGTAAATGGGGGAGAATGGGTAGAAAGGGGTACAAGACCAAATCAAGGTTTTCACACCTACACTTTATGCTCTTTTCACTATACGCTTTTATCCCTGAGGTCATTTACATTGCAATGGTATGTTCTCTCACCGCCTAGCATGGCACTGGTCCAGCCCTGCATGGTACCACTTCTCATGAACTCATTCACCTTTACTATTTGCACATTTCCACCCTTAAAAAGGTTGCCATCACCTTCAAAAATCACAATTTGGATTGTCTCTGGATAAGCTATTAATAAAACTCACTTTTTAAGTAACTTTTTTTAAGTCATAAGACCCACAAAAACCTATCATAATAATGTAACATGGTCACCAAACGACAATGTAAGGCTAGTGTTAGGAAAAAAGATAAAGAGGGGCGCCTGGGTGGCTCAGTCGTTAAGCGTCTGCCTTCGGCTCAGGTCATGATCTCAGGGTTCTGGGATCGAGCCCCGCATCGGGCTCCCTGCTCCGCGGGAAGCCTGCTTCTCCCTCTCCCACTCCCCCTGCTTGTGTGTCTGTTCTCGCTTTGTCTCTCTCTGTCAAATAAATAAATAAAATCTTTAAAAAAAAGGAAAAAAGATAAAGAATAAATGGCTGCCTGCTTAAAAACAAGTATTCTGTATAAATGCCATAAACGTTCTAAAAGCTAGCATACAAAAGAATAAGTAAGACTTAACAGTGTTGTTTTTGGTCATTGAAAACCAGTGACCATGAGCAAGTAGAACACACATTTACATACCAGTATGACCTCAACTAGATTTAAATATAGAGAATAAGAATAGCTTCCACATAATTGATCACTATGTGTTAGACTTTATATAATCTCATTCAGTTCTCTTAAGAGCTACGAGATAGCTATTATCCTTGCACTTTATAAGTAAATGTAACTTGCCCAAAGTTCACAATTACTAAGTGGTAACGGCAGGATTCAAATCCAGTTGATTCTAAACCCTATGTGCTCATGATGGTACCACAGTGAGTTAGGATAAATGTTATCCTAAGAGATGAAAAAAGGATCCATGTCTAATTAACTGGAGGAATGTGTGTTAAACCTAAAAATATGTGAATGTACACTGTGAATCTCCAAAATGAGGATATTGGATACAGCCTTAGGGAAATGCTACACCAAGCTATTTTGCTTCTAAACATGCCAAAATGTTAAGTAATTATATCTGAGCAGTAACCGGTGTTTTTCTTTATTTTTTTCCACTTTTCCATCTGAGGGATGTACTACTTCCTAAATTAGGGGGAAAACTAAAGTTACTTTAAATGTAAAAGAGGTACAACTGACAAAGACAAAAGATGAACTAACATGATTCCAGTTTTTTTTTGATCCTGCTGGCAATTTCTTCCATCTTTTCACAAGCAGGACACAGGCGTTACAGATGTCTCCAGAACGGGTCTCATGCAACCTGATAAGAAAACAATCAAACCTTTATTAGTCTCATTTACATTAAAGAATTCATGCAGGGGCACCTGGCTGGCTCAGTTGGCAGAGCATGCAATTCCTGCTCTGGGGGTTTTAAGTTTGAGCCCCACGTTGGGTGTAGAGATTACATAAAAATAAAATGTTAGGAGGGAAAAAAAGAATTCATGTAATTACATTTCTTTTAGGAAAAAATACACCCGATTATAGTTTATAGATGCTATTTCTAATTGTCCTGGGTGACCCAGTTCCATTGTTTCTGTGGTACTTTTTGTAAATATAATTAAATCCTTGATCCAATGAACCAATTCTATGTACTGCAATTTGGTCATCCTAAAATAATGTTTTTAAAATTAAGTAATAGTAAAATTTAAGACCTAGAGAAGATCCTTGTCACCACAGTTTCAAACAATGTAGTCCAATTAATCTTTCTGAAGTGTGTAGGTACTTCCACAAACAAAATATCACCTTTTAAGTAAAATAATGTATCATGATATTCTAGTTTTACAAGACACATAACTGGAGAGGCACTGTAATTTTTTCAAAATGACTGCATCTGCATAGGGGGAAAAATCTATAGGACTAGTCACCAAGCTCTTTAAATTTTATCTTTGAGAAACTTCCATTTAATACACCTTTCCTGTATTATATATACATACAGAAAAATACTGGTAACTTTTATCATGTATACCATTGGAAACAGTAAGAGAAAAATGTAATTTAAAAAGGCAAGGTCAGGAGAAATTCTTTGACAACATTCAAAATAATTACAAAATCCAGGATTAACAAATAAACAATCAACAGGTATTTTGATTAAAAAAAGGTGGTAAAAATAACTTCTAACATGGGAAATGGTTCAACACTAAGTATTTTACCCAAGTATTTGTCAGAAAGTAAACTCCATTCTATTAACCAGAGATTTATTGTCAAAAGATAAATGAGGGGCACCTGGATGGCTCAGTCAAGCGTCCAACTCTTGATTTCAGCTCAGGTTATGATCTCAGGGTCCTGGGATGGAGCCCCACCTACTGCCTGCACTCCGCAGGGAGTCTGCTTGATTCTCTCTCTACCCCTCCCTTTGCCCCTCCCCCCCCAAATAAAGAAATCTTAAAAAAAAAAAGATAAATATAGAACAAAATTATAAAATGAAACATACCCTGACAGACTTCAGGGCAGAACAGTAAGTCCTGTTATTATCCTCAGGAGGCTGAGTTAAAATACATTTCTATAATTTAGAAAAACAATGCAAAGAATAGAAAACTATCGAAGACGACTATTAAGAGAGAGTAAGACTAAAGTCTCTATATATCTCGGAGTTAAAAACAAAAAAGTTTGTTTGGTATAACTAAGGGGCTTCCAATACAGTAGTTCCTTATAATCTGGAAAAGGGTTAAGTGGTCAGTATTGTTTGGTTCGTTTTCAAAGCAAGAGCCTTAAAATAGCCTAGATGAGAATGCAAGTGATTTTAATTTATTAGCACGTTACTCCAATTGCCTGCCTTGCTTGGAAATATTTCCGTAAGCTGTGATCTTTTTCACTCTAGGAATGGTAAAAAAACATCAGATGACCTTACCCAAAACAGCTCTGGAAGTCCTTTTCATAGCGTTTACTGTCAGTGAATCGAGAACTGGAGGACTTCGCTCTGCAAATACAGCAGCCCTCTATACTTCGGTACATCTTTGGCTTGTGAAAACCAAACATCTTTTCTTCTGGGCAATAGTCTGTAAAGCCAAGGGAATTGACACAGCTTTGCTGAGGGCTGTAACAAGGAACCATTAAAAGAAGAGTTCTCTGCTCCACCACACCCCCAGCAACTTGCTATTACATGACCAAGCCAGACAGGAGGGCTCTGGGGAAGACCTCCCGGAACTACCTCCATTCTTGGCACTAGCACGGCAAGTGCATAAAAACACACGGAATAGCTCAGTTATTTAACAAGGCCTCTACCACACGTCCTTCTACCCCACTGGCAACACTCATTCCAAAAATGAGGGGAGGGAGGCATTTTTTAGAAATCAACTTTTTAAGTAGAAAATATAACAAACTCTCCCCACCATAAAATGATGGAATCATACACAATGAAGGACACATCCTAAAATTTAAGATAAGGCACCCCCTTCTATTTTGCACCTTTGCATGGATACGATTCCCCGCTGGGAAAGTTCTGAGCATTTACCATAACCACTATTTGATACTAAGAACAAAAGTAGCTCAATATGCATCAATCCACAATACTTTGCCCTATGGGAAGTTAGAGGGGATTTCTCCTGTGATAAATGGGAAGCTCTAAGCCAGCAAGTTGACTCTGAATTAAAACTACTGAAAGGAGGATGTAAAATTCACAAAAATCCAGGGTCAGGATTTAAGAAGAATAATTTTATGAATTAAAAACAAGCGCCTATTTCTTGACCATTGGTCTAGTTCAGCTGTTACAGAAGTTTCTGGAGCTCTTCTATGAAGCCCTGTGCCTGAGAGCAGTAATAGTGAGAGGCAGATGTCCAAGAAATGTAGAGTGAGATAAATGATGATTCTCATGATAAAAAAAAAATCTCAACATCAAGCAAGGAAGGAAGACACAACTCTAGAGCTACATGTAGCAAACAAAAATGTAGCTGGCATTAAATAACCACCTTACAAGAAATTTAGAATATCCAAACCAGGGGCACCTGGGTGGCTCAGACGGTTAAGCATCTGCCTTCGGCTCAGGTCATGATCCCAGGGTCCAGGGATCCAGCCCCGCATTGGGCTCCCTGCTGAGCAGGGAGGCTGCTTCTCCCTCTCCCTCTGCTGCTGCTTCCCCTGCTTGTACACTCTCTCTCGGTCAAAAATAAATTAAAAAATCTTAAAAAAAAAAAGAATATCCAAACCAAGGGCCAGTTTCACCAGAACATCTGGTGTTCTTTTATGGTATCCCATAAGAGAGGGACTAAAAAGGCAATGAATATAGAAGCTAAACCCCAATGGTAAGTGTTAAGAGTCCAAATACAAATCATCACAAAAGCATCACATACAGCATCAGTAAGAAAAAATTATTAATACCAATTAGATTGGTGCCCATAGTTTTAGGAGTCATAACCACAGAACATCCTCTTTTAAAGGCTTTTAAAGGTCTTTTAGAAACACACTGAAATATAGGAGTAAAACAAAAACTTTGGTATGTCTTTGGATGATCTATCTGATCCCATTCCATCTCAATTCTGGTTAGTATACCAGAGCAAGTATTTACAAAAGCAATTCACAGAAATAATCTAATATCCAGGCTGTGTGTGTGTCTGAGATTGAGGGATTCTGAAATATGGACAGAGGATTTATGATTTATTTTTAAGAAAATGTTTTATGAGCAAACAATTAGCTAAACACTGAAGCTTTCCTTTTAAACAGGGGCTATTGTTTATCAAGTGTTCTTTAATGTTATTGTTGGTGAGGGAGGCAGGCAAAGAAGGGAGATGGGGCGGGGCAGAAGGCCACTGATGCATTTCAATAATTAAGCCTAAACAGTTATTTCAATTTAAGAATTGTTGAAACAAGAAAACAAAATATTCCTAGTTGATTATTTTTGTTAAATGGAGCACTCAGGAATTTGATTTTTTTGAGAGAAAAAAATGAGGAAGATACTCTATATAGTAGGAAGAGGTATAGTAAGTAAGGCCTGTGAAATGAGATAGAGTTTCTCCCAAACAAACCCAAACGATAAATGAAAATATCCTGGGGTGTCTGGGTGGCTCAGTTGGTTAAGCGTCTGGGGGTTCATGATCCCAGGGTCCTGGGATTGATTTCAGCATTGGGCTCCCTGCTCAATGGGGAGCCTGCTTCTCCTTCTCCCCCTGCTTGTGCTCTCTTGCTCTGTCAAATAAATAAAATCTTAGAAAAGAAAAAAGTGTCCTAAAGAAAATGACTGTGTATTCCTGTTTTGAGGCAAAAATGTTACTCTTTCCAGTCCTCACAACTAACCTGTGGGCTCTCCAAACTCCCCTAACATTCTCCATTACTACCATCAAGGTCAAAAGTCCACACTTCCTCTTACAGTCGCCAGCTTCATCAATAGCTCTAGGAAACTTCAGCCTCCCTTCTCAGCAAGGACAAAGGAAGTACAGCAAGAAAGGCCAGTTCATTCCATTAATACACAGACCAAATCCTATTACAACAGATAGATTCCTATCTCTCCACTTACAATCCCCTTCCCTCTCCACAAATAAACATACCATCAAAACCATACAGCATTCGGGTCATCTCCGAGATAGGAACTATCTTCAATGAGGCTGGATTTGACCAAGAAACAGAGTTTGTGCCAGTTATTACACTAGCAAGCTTTTAAGGAATGCTAGGGTTACAGCTAAATACTGAGGCCTTCCGTTTTATAAGCAGCTATTGTGAATCAAGTGTTCATCTTCAATATGATTTTTTTGTTGGTGGGGATCTCCACAAAACTTACCCAACAGTCCCCACAAGACATCCCAGTCTTCAGATTGAGTAATATTTTTTTAGATATCAGGGGAAATCGCCTGATATCTTCTGACTGACAATCCTTTATGCAGCTCTGAGACCTCTAATGTTCGTCCTGATATAATTCTGCTTCAATGTCTGAGAGGGAGTAAATCCTAGGGTCCACGCTCTTCTAGGCAGTGCTAAATGCAGTAAGGGACAAGGCACTCACCTGATGCAACACACAAGTAGTGTATGAACCTTTTAATGGATCACTTAAAACCTATTAAACCTTTTCTGAGCTTATTCCTGCATTTGAGAGGCACCTGGGAATCTGCAGCAAATACACAGGGGTTTCATTTTGGGCTTTGTTTACAGCAACCCAGTTAAGCAGTGGTTGGTGTTTTAACCATTTTGAGCTTTGGAGAGCCCAGAAATTAAGGAAAGTATTTTCACAGAATCTACAGACCCGCTAATGTTTAAAAAAACAAAACAAAACAAAAACAACCCTAAAAAACCTACCCACTGTCTGGAGGAAAAGGACACAAAATGGCTCTAAAACCAACTTACTTTTTATATTTGAGAAGGTGGTAGGTGGGTGTGACACAACTAGATTTTAAACCTGGAATTTCTGTTATTTCAACAAACCTGGTAGTTCCTTGGAATACTTCTTTCCTAGTCCCACATTTGTGCAATATTGAACGATTCCTCCAGAACAATTTTATTTGTTCAAAGGCACTGTAAGCTATTAAACTATTTGTGACTTTTGCATCTATTCTCACAGGAGTCACATCATTCAGCACCGTTTTCACAGACGGAAGCTAATACCATCTGCTTCCTAATTGATGAATAATTACAGAAGAGAATGGGCACCATACAATCTTGCTCTTAAGTGTGTGGGGAAAGAAGAAAATTAAGCTTTGAGATAAAGCCAAAAATCAGGAAAGACTTAAAATGCTTATTAAAAACTGCCATTTATCTTCTAAAATTAGAAAAGTGGTGATGGTTGCAAAACTCTGTAAATATACTAAAAACCACTGAATTGTACCCTTTAAAAGAGTGAATTTTATGGTGTGTGAATTATATCTCAAAAAGATTGTTTTTAAAAATGAAAACAGGAGCACTGGGTGGCTCAGATGTTAAGCATCTGCCTTTGGCTCAGGTCATGATCCCAGGGTCCCGGGATTGAGCCCCGCATTGGGCTCCTGGCTCAGCGGGGGGCCTGCTTTTCCCTCTCCCTGTGCCTCTTCCCCTGCTCATGCTCTGTCTCAAATAAATAAAATCTTTAAAAAATAATAAAAATAAAAATGAAAACAGACTGGGTTAGGAATTTTCCTGTCTTTATACATCTTTGTAACCTCAGCATCTAGAATAATCCCCGTCACTTAGTAAGTACTCAATAAATGTGATCAAACTTTTTTAACAAGTTATTTCTTTTAAAAAGTTGCTGTTTATATAGCATTTCATGTTTTATAAGGCACTTTCATTAACATTTCTTTGGCTGCTGTCAGCCAAATAGCCACAAATTTTTACTGTTCTGTCCAACTTAATCCAATCTCCCAAAGTTAAAAAGATTAAAGTTAATAGTTAAGTCAGCAAAAACCGTAAGAGAAGTAACTGTAATTATATGGGCAAAATATCATATATAGACAACAAAAAGTGAATTTTAAAAAAATGCAACAATTAATTCTAAACATCTGATTAATTTCCTGGGGTTTTTTTTTCCCACTTTAAAGCTGCACACTTCATATAAGATCTAATGATCAAATTAATTAAAGGATGGGGAATGCAACCTTAGCATTTCCTTAACACAAGGAAAGAGTGGGGTCAACGCTGTGTATCAAAGATACAAAAGGACCAATTCTATTCTTTATTTATGTATCAAGTAATCTCTATGCCCTATGTGGGGCTCAAACTCAACCCTAAGATCAAGAGTCCAATGCTCTACTGACTGACTGAACCAGCCCGGAGCCCCATCAAAAGGGCCAATTCTAATCTAATCTAATGAGATTACGAAGCCAAAGAGCAGCGATGGTATCTATTTTACACTTAATTCAACATGCAGATGGTAAGTATACTGAGTGCAACACAATATAAATGGGAAAGAAAAGGAATCTTCACAGCAATAGTTAATACTGAAGGGATGCTATTTAAGAAGTTTTCTGATAAATAATTCTAGCCTTAAAGAGGGTCTTTTAACAATACTAATTTTAAACTTGACTTTAATCAGGAAACAGTATGAAGAATAGTGAAATGCAAATTTTAAAGCTTTTAGTACCCTTTTTAATATGGAATTGGAGACAGTGAGGTGAAAAACTTAATTCTACAGAGTATTCTTGTCTTTTATCTTACAAGGGTATTAATTTAACATTTAGAAAAACAGAGATTTATCTTCTTATGATAAATACAACATCTAATTGGCTCACCTTTTTTGGTACACTTTGAAGGACACCAACAGTTCCTCCTAAATACAACTTCCCCAATTCCACTTTCTAGATTCCTTTCAGGAAGTAAAGGGTTTTTTTATTTTCAAAAATACCTTTCAAAACTCAAAATGCCACTGAATGGACTGGATAGAAGAAAACTGAAAGAGAAGTTATGAATGCCAAGGGTGAGAAATCAACTTTATAGTTAATGTCACAATTTGTCCATGCCACTTAGGGAAATGAAATTCTGATTAACACATTTACAAGTGCAACCTCCCAAAAAAGTATTCCTAAAGTGTTTTTCATTTTCAATAGACCAAAATCCTACAGCTTCTAATCATCACTTTTTCTTAAAAACTAACTGACACAGACCTTAAAGAAAAAAAAAAAAATACACAAGATACTGGAAGCATCCTAAATGTCCACGGATTCTTAGACTGGTTAAATTATGATGTCTTCGAGGCACCTGGGTGGCTCAGTCGTTAAGTGTCTGCCTTCGGCTCAGGTCCTGATCCCAGTGTCCTGGGATGTGGAGCCCCACATCGGGCTCCCTGCTCTGCCGGGAGCCTGCTTCTCCCTCTCCCACTCCCCCTGCTTGTGTTCCCTCTCTGGCTGTGTCTCTCTCTGTCAAATAAATAAATAAAATCTTTAAAAAAAAAAATAGGTTTTTAAAAACTAATAAGTAGTGGTTGCCTCTGAGGGGAGCAAGAATGAAAGCAGCTTACTTTCACTTTCCTCTTTCTAGCACCACGCCCCAAAACCTTAGTTATCATCGCACACCTTGACTTAACTAAAGAGGGATCTGAAAGAGCCCAGAGAGCTTAAACAAACTTCCTCAAAGACACAAGATGGAGAGATACACATTAGGAAATATGCTCCACAGCAGAGAGAGTACAGAACAGACATGGAGCAGAATGGGAAGGAAGCTGCAGAGAAGAGACAAGCAAAAGATTTGTAAAGTGGGAAGGAAGCAGCGGTGAACAAAGACAAAAGAAATCAAGCAACCAAAGACAACTTTGAAGTGAAGGAGATGGCATTTCTTAAATGACAGGATGATGGGAAAGGAAGAGAGATAAACACTGAAAAACACCCGTGATCAAAAGTTATGAGCAACCTTTAGTTGCTGTAATTGTTAATGTCACCCTCGACACCATTTTTAGTCAGTGGTATGCTATCTTCAATCACCTGTAAGTACAGGATCCAGTAAACACTAACAGTGTAACTGGAGCAACACTTCACGGAGTCAAATAGGACTAAGTGTGTTTTGTGTTCTGATGCTGCTAGGCCACTTGGCTGCAATGTTCCCTCACAACGAGCCCTGTTTCATCAGCAATTAAGGAAAGCCATGGAGCAACTGAACGTGATTATTCCCTTACCTCCTTGATACCAATCCATATCCCAACATCAAAAGTTCTGAATTTACTTATTCACTTTTAAGGGACAAATTTTAACTTGCCTGGAGGAAAACTGAGAAAGGGTTGTGGACCCCACTTGTTTGCCATTGGCTTCTTCACACATGCACCCAGTCTCTGAGAATTTATATGGTTAAGTATTTATTATGGCTGCCTATGGAATCCACACTTAGCAGAAGAACCTAGAACTCATCCTACAGGAAAGAGGTCAAACTCAGAAATAAAGTCTTCAACTGAAATAGCATAAGTTAAAAATAAAAATCAAAAAAATCCAGGTCTCTGAGTTTTAGATAGTGTAAAAAAAAATACTAGGTCCTCCCATTTTTTTTTTTTTTAAAGTTTTTATTTATTTGACAGAGAGAAAGACAGCCAGAGAGGGAACACAAGCAGGGGGAGTAGGAGAGGGAGAAGCAGGCTTCCTGCGGAGCAGGAAGCCTGATGCGGGGCTCGATCCCAGGACCTTGGGATCATGACCTGAGCCGAAGGCAGACGCTTAACGACAGAGCCACCCAGGCACCCCTCCCATTTTTTTAATAGTGTGAAAAAACACGGGGTATCCCAATTCTAGATTAGGAGTGATTCCAATGGATGAGAAAATTGTAAAGGTTGGGGACTGCTTCTCAGGGATGATTATTATCATTTAAGAAATGTAACTACTGTTGAGTCTGGTGAAAAAAGCACTGTAATGAGTCAAGCTGGAGTCTATTTCTGCTTTTGTCTTTATAACTGAATAGGAAGTCACTTCTAATTTTATTTGCCCCTCTGCAATATTAGGGTGAAATCTCACTTCTACTTTCCAGGGATGCTGTGAAGCAAGGGTATGAAAATACCAGTGTCTGTATACCATCTATTTCCTTGAATTTATAAGACTTGCACATTATAGGGGCGCCTGGGTGGCTCAGTCCTTAAGCGTCTGCCTTCGGCTCGGGTCATGATCCCAGGGTCCTGGGATGGAGACCTACATCGGGCTCGTTGCTCGGCCGGAAGCCTGCTTCTCCCTCTCCCACTCCACCTGCTTATGTTCCCTCTCTCTGTGTCTCTCTCTGTCAAATAAATAAACAAAATCTTTAAAAAAAAAAAATGAGTTGCACATTATAGAAATATAAGCTCAATCTATCCCAGGACATGTCCAACAAATTAAACTGAGGATAGAATCCTGATTTCTGAAGGTTTTCTTTTAAGCCCAGGTTTGTGGGAAAAGAGGAACTTGGTCTTTTCAGGGAGATTTTAAGGTCATGAAATTGGACCATATTCTTTTCTGTGAAGCTATCGTGTTTCCAAACTTATGAAAAATGTTAAGAAACGGGACATGGTAGCATATACCTGGTCTGACCCAAACCTCAGAAAATTTTCTTAAGCTCTCTGACCCTTCCATTTCTGAATAGTACCTATTAAAGCATCAACACAAAGACTGGCACGTCCTAACCTTTAAATACTCTAAATTAATTCTATAATCTTCTCTTCCAGACATGCTCTTCTGGTGTTCACCTTAGTTATGACCTATAAAGTCACACAAAAAATCTGGAAGTCAACTGGGCTCTCCTTTCTCATCCTCTGCATGGCTCCCAACATGTTTCTACTATGAAGTCCTTAAAGATTCTACTTCTTCCTTCACTTCTCTGGTTCATGTCCCTTCTGTGCCCACTGCCCATTTGTTCCTCATTATGGTGCTGGAGCCTCATAACTGACTTCCTCAGAACCTTCAAACAGGTGGTCCCTTCCTAAAGCTCAAACATTAATCATCTCTTCCAAGTTATTAAGACGGGCTTTAGGATAATATCTAAGCTCCCTGGCAAGAAATGCAAAGCTTTTCAGGATCTGGTCCTGCCTACCAGCTGCTCCCAACTTGGAATCCTGATATTCCAGGAGTGTCAAACCAACTTCAATAACTAGCCACATCTCTACTCAGGTTGTTATCTCTGTCTGGGATGGTTTCACCTCCATCGCCTTAACTCAGGAAATTATATATATATATATATATTTTTTTTTTTTAAACAAAAGCTGTCTATACCTGTATTATAATACCTAACATAGGATTTTTACATACTTGTTTGCTATATTATCTTCTCCTCTCAATGGTAAACTGTTGCAGGGCAGGAACTAAGTCTTATATTACAACCAGGTGCTGCCTGTATATGGTACACAGATACACGAAGAATTTGCGAACACCTGAAGAGTGGGATAGGCAAAACAGATCTGAACGGTATACTTAAGGGCACAGATGGGAAATGGCGTCCACAATAAAAAGGTGTATTAAAAAACTGATATTTTGAATGGAGTCATTTTTAACACTGTCTATAGACTTCTGCAGAAAAAAAAATTGTGAGGTTCAAAGATTTCCAGGGAATGTAAACCAAGTGAATTACTTTAATTAGAGAAGATTAATAGTAAATAATTCAATGCTTTCATAACAATCAGTAGAAAAATATTTCTTATGTGAAGCAGGCATGTGGGGAGGAAGGAAAGATTAGGAGAATAGTGCGGAACAAAATGAAACCTCAAAATGAGAGCTATTTAAACTCAGCATACATTAACATGAACCAAATTAAAATTACATTAAGACAGATCAAACTTATAATAGGTGGAAACAACTCAATAAAAAGCTAGCAATGAATTATTTTAGTTCAATTGCAACTCTCATATTTCTGGTACAAAAAGAAAACCTTCCTTGAAAACAAACTGCCTTCTCTTGGACTAGATGCATTTCCAGATCATTTCCATAATACAGAAAACCTTAGTTATAGACTCAATTAAGAGAGAAACTGGGGGCGCCTGGGTGGCTCAGGTCATGATCCCAGGGTCCTGGGATCGAGCCCCACGTCGGGCTCCCTGCTCAGCGGGGAGCCTGCTTCTCCCTCTCCCTGCCTCTCTGCCTACTTGTGCTCTCTCTCTACCTCTCTCTCAAATAAAATCTTTAAAAAATAAATAAATAAAAAAGAAACTGAAGAGCCAAAGACAATGAAATGTTTTCATTTATAACCTTCCAGAGTCAAAACTAAGTGTGGGAAATCCAGGACTCTTGTGGACAAGAGAAATCAGGAAGAAAGAAAATGGCATTTTCTTGATTTCCACAAGTTTTTGATATAAAATGGTTCAATCAGAACTGGACAGGCAACCTGGTGTAGAAGACAATGTCTTCCCAGAACCAGTTTCTGAAGGTGGGGGAGAGGGCCAAAGACACTCATTCTTTCCACTCAACATTTACTGAATTATTTCCTCCAGCAATGTTACTGGCCCCAGGCCTCAGTTTTGTCTCCTGTAAAATGTCCACTTCCCAAAGTTGTGAGAACAGCCAGTATTTACCAAGTACATTACTTGCTTAACTATTTACAGCTTTGTGAAGTAGGTATTATTATTACTATTTTGCAGAGGAGAAAACTGGACCACAAAGTGACTTATTTAACATGATCACAGCTTTGAAACCTAGGCATTTTAACCCACTTCCGAACAACTAACTAGTGCATCAACAAATGGGTTCCCTTCTTTCTCAGCCAATTATATTCCCTTTAAGTATAAATAAATAAATAAATGGTCGTATTTTTAAAGCAACCTACTATGTGTTAGCATGGTAAATTAATTTGTCCTAACAGCTTATGCAGTTGGTTTAGATTTCAAGCAAGCTTAAGCTTTCACCAGTGAAAAACTTATTTTACATGGAAAATCATTCTCAAATTGCTTTTCTGCTGGAGTCTGAGCCCCACGAGCCAGGTTTTTCCAGGGCCTGATTACAACTGGGAAAATAAATTGACCATCCAGGTTCCAGACCTGTAGAGTTAAGAACACTGCGCAACAGCAGTACACTGCTGCCTAGTACAGCTACTACACACTACCCTGCACACTACCCAGGCCTGCTGCCCACCAAAGTTCCAGAACGCGCTACCTATTGAACTTTTCATGTCCAAACTCCCTCAAAAAGTAACGCAAGGGCGCCTGGGTGGCTCAGTTGGTTGGGCGGCTGCCTTCGGCTCAGGTCATGATCCTGGAGTCCCTGGATCGAGTCCCGCATCAGGCTCCCTGCTCGGCGGGGGGTCTGCTTCTCCCTCTGCCCTCTTCCCTCTCATGTGCTCTCTCTCTCTCTCAAATAAATAAATAAAATCTTTAAAAAAAAAAAAAAGTAACGAAAAGAAAGGTGGCAGACCTTGTCTGTCAGTCTTTCCCACTCTCCATTCATTCACCTTGATAAATCAAATCTCCCTTGCACATATCATGTTATATGTAAAGTAAAAACTATTAAGCTCTTGTATTTGAAATCTCCCAGAACCCTGAAATTCTAGCTGTATCCCAGATATAAAATACTAATTCAGAAAAACAAATCAAAGAATCTTAGTGTACTTAAAGCATCTCTTATGCTTCTTAAATAACCCAGAGAAATAACTGCACAAAAGAAATTCATAAAGTTATTAAATACAAACTTTTTCATTTTCTTGACATGTTCCTTCTACCCGCTTGAGAAATGTACTGTTACTAGTATTGGCTGCCTTTAAGTATTTGTACTTTGGTCAACCAAAACTTGGGAGAAACATGTCTATTTAATAACAGAACAATGAAAAGCACAATTTGTAGAGGTTTTTTGTTGTTGTTTGGGCGTGGCATCTAAGGATATTATTTTTTGGTAACGACCACTTTTAGATTCTAACCCTTAAACATGATCCAAACGCAGGAGAAATCAGGAAAGAAGCAGCAGATACGGTGCTGCTTATCGGCTGTCTAGACTGCAAGCAAACCCCAAATACCAAAGAAGCATCCATGTGTCAAACCAGCATAATTTTTGAGCTATGCCTGGGGCCACACTAAAAAAAAAAAAAAAAAAAAAGTTGGCTTGAAAAAAATCTAAGAGGGGTAACCAGAAGGTCAACCCCAGTTCACAGGAACTAGGAAGCAGCTAGCAGGGATAGTATAGGCTTTTACCCTGTCATCCCCCTGATTAGCTTCCTCCCCAAGCCCCATATAAAATCTCCAAGAAAGGCCCAACTCCCTACGAGCTAGCTTCTTCAAGGTCATCCTAAGATAACGCAGTGAACAATCACCAAACATTGAGCCAGGCATACCTTTAGGCCTAAGAGAGATTTTCCCCTTCCCCAAATGGTTATATAAATACTTTAAATGCCATCAGGCTTTTCTCCAACTCCACCAGAAACAAACTCCCAGACTTTAGATTGAGCAACTAAATAAACATGTTCGGTTTTGCGACCCACATTATTAAAAGGCTTTTCAAGTCTGGCAAACTCCAGTTCAAAAACAGGTGCTTTCAGTGTACTTTTAATGACAAGGTCAAATTCATATTTTTAATTTTTAAAAGAAAAAGAAGAAGAAAAGTTTTTTCAACCTCCTTACGACAACGTGAGGCGTGGGGACTGGGGGAGTACTGCTGGGGTAAAACTGCCTCACACAGGCTCCGTATTGGTCTAATCAGTAATTCCTAGTCTTCCCAGCGCCTGTAGTTACCCCAGGTTAGACAGAGAAAATAAAAACAAAGAAACCTACTGGGTCTAGTTACCAGAACAAACTGCACCGCCCTGCCACCCCAAGAAACCAACCCCACCCGCAACCAAAACAAACCTCGCCCCTCCCGGATCCCCCTCCCACACGTAAACACACAAAGAAAACGGCAGCACGCACAATTCAGCTACAGTCCTCACTTCCCTTTGTAGGACAACGGGGAGCCCCGAAACTTCCCCACGGTGGTTTTTTCGGGTGTCGTCGGGGCTGGGTCCCCTTAACGTGCGGGCCACGGCTCGACTGCGGGGGGTTGGGGGTGCTCGCCGCACGCACCGGCTTCCCAGAAAGCAGCAAGATGCCTCCCCAGTCCTCCCGCGGCCCTCCGGCCCCCCCCCAAACGCGCTCCCCCCCCACCCCGGCACGCGGTGACGGCCGAGAGAGAGGCACCACCGCAGCAAATAGAAACGCTCCCCGGTGGGTTTGTTGGTAAATAGAACAACTTGGGTCGGAAAGTTCCTGCGGAAAGCTGCTCGCCCGGACGAGGGCGGCAGGAGGTGACCCGCGTCCCTCACCGCCTCCTCCCTCACCTGCGCCGGAACAACGGGCCCCCGCGCACGCCCGCCCGCCCGGCGCCTCCCGCAGGCCGCGCCTCCCGCACGCCGCGCTGCCGGGGCTTGTTCCTCCTCATGGCTTTGCCCTGACGTAATTCAAACATGGCAACAGTTCGACTTCAAAGGCAAATCCACAGACCTCCCAAACACAGGCTCCGGGCCACGGGTAACGGGCCAAGAACTCGGGGCCACGCTCTCCCGGCCCCTCGGCCGTCGCGGCACTCGGCGCCCGTACTGAAGCGCCGGGGCCCCGAGACCGCCGCCTCCCTGCCCGCCCGGAGCGCGGAGCACGCCGCCTCCCCGCGCACCAGCATGGCACCTCACACCAGCAGCGCCGCCAAAGTTTCCCCGCGAGGGGCTGAGGAACAAAAGCCCCTCTCGAAACTCGCCCGAAGTTCGGGGGCCCGGGCCCGCACGGCCCTCCGCCCCGCGGCCGCCCCGAGCGCCGGCGGGGCCCGCACGGGCACATGCAGCTCTTTGTTTTCTGTCCAGCCGGGCGCTGCCTACGTGCAGCATCAGGGATGTCGGATTGTTTCTCGGAGGCGAGACACTTGACGATCACCCCGGGGAAGGGTCCGGGCCCCGCGCCCCGAAAGCCCGGAGCCTGTCCCCCCTTCCTCCCCTCAGCAGCAAGCCCATTTAATCAAAGTTTTTCAGTGTCCTTGATGAGAAACGCCCGATTACCCGCCCCGCACCAGCGGAGAGTTGGCGACTTTCACTCTGCTTTTTAAACTGGCAAGACGCCATCATCAGCAAATCACATTGTCCTGCCGGCCGGCCGGCCGGCCCCAACACCACCCGCATCTCACTGCCGGCCCGGAGCCGGACACTCACACAGACCTCCGGCGAAAACCAGGGTCGCAGCCCCAAGCACGTGGTCTGTCATATTCAGCACAAAAAGCTGTGCCCTCAAGAGTTCTTTCACTCCTTCGGCGCAGACAACGCCGCTGCCTCCATCCCCAAGTCAACTTGGCTCTGACTGGCCATCTTAAGCCGCACACGGTTACCCCAGAAAGCCCCCGCCGTGGCGCCCACATCTACGCTACAGGTGAATAAATTGCGAACAAAACTTGAGGCTCCACAGACACATCGCCCCCCCCCGCGCTGCCTGGGCGCGGTCCGGGGGGGAAGAGGCGTTGGGAGCCGGGCTGCTTCGGAGCTGCCGCGTGTTGGCTCTCATTGTCGCATCCGCATCCCTCCGGAGTTCGGCAAACAACGCCACGCCGCGTGCACCCCGGCCACCCCGGCGCTGACCCAAATGGCCGATTTAAAACCCCCTCACGCCCGCCAGCTCATAAGTAGACGGCAACTTAAGTTTCCGAGCGAATGGCGTTTATTGTCCACCCTTCTCAAACACGCGCGGGGGGGCTGCAATGAAACTAAACCACGAGGTTCAACCACGGCGCCCGACCACTCCCGGGGCGCGCGCCCACGCGGATGCACCAGCCCGGGGCCCCTCCGCAATTGGCAGCAAGTCGTTTTTCTCTCGGGCCTTCCAGCCACCGAGCTCCTTTCCGCCAGAGAACACTACGGCTGAGAAAAGTCATTGTCACCTTCAACGTGGATCCCTCAACTCCGGCGACTCCTCACTCGTTTGCAGCCTCCACTCACTTCCCCCACCCCAAGACTTTCGGTTTGCCTCCAGTACCCTCCCCAATTAAAAAGACACACTAAACATGTGTATACAAAAGAACCCGGGGTTTGAAGATCACGAGAACATTGCTCCCAGCAATACCATCTCCAAGACAAAACTTCCTGTGCGTGTGTGTGTGTGTGTGTGTGTGTGGAAGGACTGGGGGAGGTGGGGGAGGTGAAAAGAGGGAAAAAAAAAAAACACTCTGAAATCAAAGCCTTATGAGACAGTTTTGCACCAGAGTAATGGTTAGAGTCACTCACCTTCCAAAGACAGCCGTTCCACACGCAATAACGTTCCCGAGGTGCGGAGTGCACGCCAAGCCAACCCCCCCTCCAATCGCTCCCTCCTCCTCAACTGCCTTGTCTAGAAAGATTGTCTCCTGCAGTTCTGCAGTTGCTACCGCTGGCCGGGAAGGTGTAGATTCCGCTTTCCCTCTGCGCACGCGCGTCTCCCGGTACAAAATTCTCCTGAATCGAACTTATTTGCATACGGGCGCGCGCGCGTAGAGGGCTGGGAGGGGAGAAGGCCCGGCGGCCGTGCGCGCTCCCGGGGCCTCTATTGTCCTTTTAAGGGGAGAAGCGCCGCGGCGCGGGAAACGAGGCGGCCAGAGGGAAACGGGGGCGGGGACTGCTTACTACGGCTGACGTCACGTAAACAAACGCCCCCTGGCTGGAGGCTGCGGTGGAGGGGGAGTGGCGGGCTGGGAAAGGCGGAAAGGTTAGCGGTGGAGGGAGAACGTTTGGCTGCGTGTCGTGCTTTCGAAACACCCTGAAGTTCTTGGGACGCACCGTTTCTCGTTGAAAAATAGTTTTGGAAACTGTTTTTGCAAAATTGTCACACTTGTGCCCACTTTCAGGCTGGAGGCGACAGGGGAGGTGGTCTTCCAAGCAACCAGACTGAATTTATGCCTCCTATATTTCCTAAATTTTGTTTGAAGTTGGGTTTTTGAAGCTTTTTTTTTTTTAGTCCTCTGGGACCAGGAGAGGTTCGTTTTTCCTGCAGTTTTAATGAGACGTTTAATAAAGTCCCATTTTGACACTCTGTCCATTCATTAACTCCCGCCTGCCCTCCTCAAGCAGTAACCCAGCCCATAACGATCCAATTTTTCCCCCACTTTGGCCTTAAGATTTCAAGTTGAATGGTTGTTAATTTCCGTGGGAACAGTGTAGCTTTCCTAAAAGACTAGTCGGTGGAAAGTCAGTAATCTAGGAACATGCATCCCTCCTCCAGCTGCTTGTAAAGGGTGTTCCACTCACCCAGAACTAATACCAGTAACTGGTGGTCTTGGGAATGGAAAAGTAGCCAGTCAAGTGCAGACTTTCCCTAATGAAATATATAATAAACCAACAATTTAAAAGCTTCCTGTCCCAGGAGGAAAGAAAAAAAAAAAACTGAAAAATTGAAGTAACTCTTCTCATGCTAAGTGAAAAATGAAAAAAGAATAATTGTGATACACCTTTATTTGGAGAACACACCTAACACCAACAGACTGAGCCCCTGATGAAATGATAGAGGGAGGGTGGGGAGAGAGGAAGGATGTTTTTCCCAGAAACTTGATATTGTTTCCAAGCTACAAAAGTGTGGACATCAACCATAAAACTTAATCATCTGCTGACAAGTTTCACTGCTTTCACTGTAATGTCAGCAATATGGATTTAAATAGATACTTCTGAAACGCTAATTTAATTCAACAACCAATTCATAGTACAGTCAAGACAAACCCACTTCCAACGTCTTTCAACTAATGCTTCTTTTTTTTTCTTTGGGTCCTGTAACATACTGTTTCCCTAACTGTATATGAAAACTACATATTAAATACCTGCGAAAAAGAGAAAAAAAAGACACCCCTCACTAAAATCTGAACTCCCTTAGGGCAAGAATTTTATATTGTGTTCATTTTTGTACTTCAGTGCCTAAAACAGTGCATAGCAGAAAAATTGAAAAACTGCTTGCAAAATAATAAATTGATGGACATTTTCAAAATTATTTATCAGACTTATCTCAAGTCAAAACAGCTTTACTTTAGTGTAGAATTTTTGTATTTACTCTAAAATGAGTTTGGAAGTTATAGTGATCACCTCGATTAATATGATGCCTATGATGCTCAAATGGTCCTTATCATAATAAATAAAGTGGAGTAGGCTTCCTAGCTGTTTCTGGGCTTTCGTTGGTAACAAACTGGACCCTGAGCATAAACACTTACCTTCTTTTTGAAGAAAATTTTTGTAAGTTGTCCTGGATTCTCACATACTTATTTGGCTTATGATAGATCTTCCAAAAATAATTTCAAATTAGTATATGTTTTTCCAAGTATGAAAGTTGCAAGTGTGATAATATTTTTCAAACTTCAATTATTGCTTACAGGATATATCTATATATATTATTTTATATATGTATATAAAATATAAAAATGTACCTTGAATGCCTTTTCTCTTAAAAGTTTATATAAGGAATATATACTCTAATCCAGGGATGGAATAGGTTCAAATGTACAAGAAATTCAGGAATTACATACGGTATTTAGGATAGACTATTCAGATAAAAAACTACCTGTAAGCTTCAGAGCTACTGAGTTACTTAATATTGTATAGCAAGACTTCCTGTGCTCTCAAAGTAGAGTAATCTGGGTAATTTTTTGTAGGAAAGGTAGCAACAAAATCCTTAAAAAGGAATTTTAGTTTCTTAGAGCCTTAAAAAAAAAAAAAAAGAACCTCCTATTTCTGAACAACCAGATACATTCCAAAGGTTCTTTTGTTCATTTTGTTGCTTGAACATGTTATGGCTGTCTCTATCCAGGTCCAATAGCTCATTTATGGGCTACTTTAAAATACTATTACCTAAATATCCCAAGTGAATTTTTCATAGAAAGAAAGAGAGAAAGGGAGAAAGGGAGAAAGGGAAAAGAAAGAAGGAAAGAAAGAAAGAAAAAAGAAAGAAAGAAAGAAAGAAGAAAGAAAAAGAAAGTAAGAAGAAAGAAAGAAAGAAAGAAAGAAAGAAAGAAAGAAAGAAAGAAGGAAGGAAGGGGAAAAAAGTACTTTATAATATATAAATTTGGTTAATAAGAGATTAAATTACACAATGTTAAAGTATTTGAGTATTTTTAATGACTATAGTGCTATGTTGAACTCATACTGAGTTCTCAAAAATGTTGAAATTAAAAATATAGTAGGGGCGCCTGAGTGGCTCAGTCGGTTACGCGTCTGCCTTCAGCTCAGGTCATGATCCCAGGGTCCTGGGATCGAGCCCGCATCCAGCCCCCCATCGGGCTCCTGGCTCAGCGGGGAGCCCGCTTCTCCCTCTCCCTCTGCCTCCCCCCCCGCTCATGCTCTCTCTCTCTCTCTCTCTGTATCTGTGTCTCAAATGAATAAACAAAATCTTTAAAAAATAAATAAAAATAAATAAAAAATAAATAGTAAAAATTGAAATTGAAATTGAAAATAAATTACAAGATATTCTGGTTAAGCCAACTACCTTCCTTATAATTTGTTGTCCTCACTGTAGAATTATCCCTAGTGCTTGAACATTTTTATTCATTTAGCAAACATTTAATGATCATAACTACGTGCCAGATAGTAAAACCACTTCAGAAGTAGAGGAGCTCAAGCCCTCCTTACGTTTTCTAACTTATTTCTATATAATTCTATTTTATTTGCTACTTTTTCTTCTGTAGCATTCATTGCCTTCTTTTGAGACTGAACGATTAAGCTACTTTACAATTTCTTATAATATTCTTGGCATAATGATAAATTATATGTAGAGGACTGAAAAGGACAATTCTTGCCTGGTAATGAAGGATATTATCAGCAATTTAGTAATGTTTGTAATGCCAACTCAAACTAATGATCGTTTTTAAATGAAGGCTAATACCCTCATTAGAGGCTTGTACCAACCACATCAAAACATTTTGTTTAGCCCAGGAAAGAGCTGATTATTATTATTAAACATTGGGTTTAGGGGCGCCTAGGTGGCTCAGTCGGTTGAGTGGCTGCCCTGGGCTCAGGTCATGATCCGGGAGTTCTGGGATGGAGTCCCCAGTCGGGCTCCCTGCTCAGCGGGAGCCTGCTTCTCCCTCTGCCTGCCACTCCCCCTGCTTGTGCGCTCTCTCTCTTTCTGTCAAATAAATAAATAAAATCTTAGGAAAAAAAAAAACAAAACATTGGGTTTAGTTCCTAGCAGGTAATAGCCATAGGACTAAACTTTTTCCTCACACTAAAACAAGCATGGTATTTTGTTATTTATTTGTTTAAATCCTTTTGAAGTTCAACTAGCAAGTGGTCAGAGCAAGCCAGATAAACTATAAGGAATAGATTTGGTTATGTGATCTAAGCAATCCTCCAACAACCGTTTGACAGCTGCCAGAAAAATATATCTATTACTTAATTAAAGTTAGCTTTTCAAATTTTTGAACTTAAAGATTTAAAGAATCATCACAAATTTATTCTTAGAGGAACCTCTAAATTTATAGAAATTTTAAGTCTTATACTACCATCTTATGACATTTGAATAGCTCCTTAAAAAAAATAAAATTACTGGTAACAAAAGTAATTTTATTTTAAGAAGGACATTGACTGGGGCGCCTTGGTGGCTCAGTAGGTTAAGCGTCTGCCTTTGGCTCAGGTCATGATCCCAGGGTACTAGGATCGAGCCCCACATCGGGCACCCTGATCATGGGGGAGCCTGCTTCTTCCTCTCCCGCTCCCCTTGCTGTGCTCTCTCTCTCTCTCTCTCTGTCAAATAAATAAATAAATAAATAAATAAATAAATAAATAAATAGGACATTGACAAACTAGAGTCAGTTCACAGGAGAGTAAAAGGATGATGAAAGAGCTGAAAACCACAGCATAAAAGCAGTAATTGAAGGAGGGGCTGTGTTTTGATTGTGCAAGAGAGCAATCTTCGACAATCTGAAGGACCATCATTAGTAAAACGAATGGGCTTGTTCTTTTATGCCTAGGAACCAAATTTGTTTTGAAAATCACAAGAATGTAAATTTCTGCTAAACATCAGAAAAATCTTGACACATACGAGTAAGTCCAAAGATTGTTCAAAACAATTCATAGATTAACTCCCCATCACTAATGATGGTATTCACAAAAATAAAAGCAAAAATTTTATTTCAATGAATTACAGACATTATTTACAGTATAAAGCTTACTACCTCTGAACTCCTATAGAATTCTATGGATCTATGATTCCATGGGATAAATGAGTGGTACCATCAATAAGCGCCTCAAGTTCAAGAGAGGGATTTATCACTGTGGCTAAAGAGGTTAGGAATGTCTTTGGAGAGGATGGGATTTGAGCTTGAACTTCATTCATTCATTCATTCATTCATTCATTCAACAAATACTTACTGAGTTTCTACTAATTGCCAGTCTCTGACAATAAAATGATATGAAATGCAGAAACAGTCTCTCATGGAATGTGGGACACAGACATTCCAAATAACCACGCAAATGTAATTATGAACTGTGAGAAATAAAAGGGAAAAAAAGGTACTATGGGCCTAATCATGTATGGAAGGGGAATCTGATCTAAACTGGAAGTGAGAAAAATCATTTTTGAGGAAGTGAAGTTGAACTATTAGAGCAGGATTAAGATGGAGAATGTGAAGTGGCAACATCAGGAACAAGTTCTTAGCCGTGGTACTTTGGGTGGTGGGAAAGACATGACTAGGAGAAGACTCATGTCTTTGATTGAATAAAAGTCATACATGAGGGCGCCTGGGTGGCTCAGTCGGTTGAGCGACTGCCTTCGGCTCGGGTCACGATCCCAGGGTCCTCGGATCGAGTCCCGCATCGGGCTCCCTGCTCAGCCAGGAGCCTGCTTCTCCCTCTCCCACTCCCCCTGCTTGTGTTCCCTCTCTCGCTGTGTCTCTCTCTGTCAAATAAATAAATAAAATCTTAAAAAAAAAAAAAAGTCATACATGAATCCTGTTTCAGGGAAAAGTAGGTGTCAGGTGCTGGAGACCAAGAAAAATCAGGATTTAAGCCCTATGCATTTGGAACATTGAGTCAGAAGTAGTTACATGCCAAAAGCATTCCAGAATCAAACCCTATATGATTGGATTACAATTGGTTTAATCAATATATTTTTCTTCTATGAAAATTTATTTTTCTAAATGTCAGTAAGAAATTGATCCCCCCTCCATAGACTCCACTTCCTGGAAGAATCCCTGTTCTAATTATTCAAATCATTCCTGAAGGTAAGCATGCGACATCATCAACAGATAAACAAGTGAACAAGCAGACACATGGTGCAGAATGTCAAAGAAACATGCCATTTCTACGAGCTTTGGGAATAAAATATTCAGGAATCTAGAATTTAATATTTTCTTATAGTTATTTTTAAAAACTTTTTAATATATATTTTTAAGAATTTAAATTCTTATACATTAATTTTAAAAAAATAGAATGCAATCCCATAGTTTAGATGATACAAACATTAATGGTTTATCTGAAGGCTCCTGGCTGGCTCGGGGAGAGCATATGACTCCTGATCTCAGGGTTGTGAGTTCGAGCCCCATGTTGGGTACAGAGATTACTAAAAAAAATAAATAAACTTAAAAAAATAGTTTATCTAGCTATATTGTTAATTTAGCAGTGCTGTAGTGTTCCAGAAATGGAAATACAAAGCAGATGAAACAGAGGTAATTAATGTACCATACTGCACTTATGGCAGTGATTAGAGAAGATGGAACCATCAGAGAGTAAAACATACTGCATACTATCCTCTTAGCAGGCAAAATTTAGTATATGAACATAATTTAAATTTCTTTTTTTTTTTTTAAGATTTTATTTATTTATTTGACAGAGAGAGACACAGCGAGAGAGGGAACACAAGCAGGGGGAGCAGGAGAGGGAGAAGCAGGCTTCCCACGGAGCAGGGAGCCCGATGCGGGGCTCGATCCCAGGACCCTGGGATCACGAGCTGAGCCGAAGGCAGACGCTTGACGACTGAGCCACCCAGGCGCCCCATAATTTAAATTTCTTTACAGGAATAGAATTAGGAAACATTCTCGGATGTATTGAAAATAGGGGAAGGTATTTGTACTCAGTTTGTTGACAACTAAAGTGCTAATGTAATGCTAATAATATAATTTACACTTAAACTAATAATTTACAAAATAAGATTTTGTGGAAGAGAATAGAGAATGCCAAGATCTTTAAAGCCATTGGGATGCCTGGGTGGCTCAGTCGGTTAAGCGTCTGCCTTCGGCTCAGGTCGTGATCCCAGAGTCCTGGGGTTGAGTCCCTGCGTTGGGCTTCTTGCTCAGCGGGGAGCCTGCTTCCCCCTCTGCCTGTGCTCCCCCTGCTTGTGCTTTCTCTCTGACAAATAAATAAATAAAATATTTTTTAAAAATAAAAATAATTTTTTTTTAAAAAAAGCCAATGCTGGGGACATCTGGGTGGCTCAGTCGGTTAAGTGTGCGACTCTTGATCTCAGCCCAGATCCTGATCTCAGGGTTGTGAGTTCAAGCACACATTGGGCTCCATGTGGAGCCCACTTAAAAAAAAAAATCATTTCTGAAAAAATGCATTCTTTAAAATTTTACCTTCTCTCATTTCTTCAAATCAGAAGAGTTGCCAGTCATGCTGGAATGAATTTCAGGTTTAAATAATTATTTTTTATCCAAATTCTTGATTTGGAAAACTGAATATAAACAAAACATATCCCTATGAACTTTTTTCTTTTTTAAGTTTTTATTTAAATTCCAGTTAGTTAACATGTAGTGTTATATTAGTTTCAGTGGTAGAATTTTTTTTTTTTAAGGATTTTATTTGACAGAGAGACACAGCGAGAGAGGGAACACAAGCAGGGGGAGTGGGAGAGGGAGAAGCAGGCTTCCCGCAGAGCAGGGAGCCGGATGTGGGGCTCGATCCCAGGACCTGGGATCATGACCTGAGCTGAAGGCAGATGCTTAACGACTGAGCCACCCAGGCGCCCCTCAGTAGTAGAATTTTGTGATTCATCACTTACATACCACACCCAGTGCTCATCACAAGTATTCCTGTTCACTTTTATCATAACTGATATAATATAATCAAAAGAGAAAATTTATAAACGTTTTCCTCTTTTTGGCATGTCATAAATATTACTTAAAAAGAATATTGCAATTAAAGGATGGAATTAAAAATTTATATCAAAAAAAATTTTTTTAAGATTTTATTTATTGTGGCACCTAGGTGGCTCAGTAGGCTAAGTGTCTGCCTTTGGCTCAGAGTCCTGGGATCCCAGGGTCCTGGGATCAAGCCCGGCAAAGGCATTGGGTTCCCTGCTCAGTGGGGTGCCTGCTTCTCTCTCTTCCCTGCTCATGCTCTCTCTTGCTATCATTTTATTTATGTATTTGAGAGAGAAAAAGAGCAGGGCAGGGAGGAACAGAGGGAGAGGGAGAAGCCCCATATGGGTCTCCCTGCTCAGCTGGGAATCTGCTTCTCCTTCTCCCTCTGCCTCTCCCCCTTCTGGTGCTCTCTCTCTCTCTCTCACATGCTCTCCCTCTCTCTCGTGCTCGCTCTGCCTCTCTCTCTCAGATAAATAAATAAAATCTTTTTTAAAATTTTATAATAAAAAATTTATTAATAATTTTTAATGTAAATGAAATCAACCATTTTTTAAAAGATTTTATTTATTTATTTGACAGAGAGAGACACAGCGAGAGAGGGAACACAAGCAGGGGGAGCGGGAGAGGGAGAAGCAGGCTTCCCGCTGAGCAGGGAGCCCGTTGCGGGGCTCGATCCCAGGACCCTGGGATCATGACCTGAGCTGAAGGCAGACGCTTAAGGACTGAGCCACCCAGGTGCCCCATGAATCAATTATTTGTTAATCTAGATTTGACTGTAAATAAATTTGTTTGATAATATCCAGGGTTGATGACCATGTAGGAAAAAAAAATTTTCGTCCTCTGTTATTGGGAGTATAAAGTATTCATTCCATTAAGACACCAGTTTAAAAAAAAATTTTTTTTAATTTAAAAAATTTTAAAAAGTAAGACACCAGTTTAATATTATCTATTGAAATGTAAAACCTTTTGTTTTGTCCCATTTCTGGGAATTTTCCTTGAGATATATTCATACAGGAAACACAGGTATGTGGATAAAAAGAAACTTCTAAAATAGTAGGTAAAGTATAATTTCATTTGAGGAGCAAAAAAGAATATAAGGGGAAAGTGTATATACATATATGTATATATCACGTTTGTATGTGCATAAAAAGTGATTGCAAGGAGACATACCACAATGTTAATCACAGTTACCTCTGAGGATAGAAATCAGAAAGCAAGTGGGAGTAGTGATTTTTATTTTAAATAATTTTTATATAATTTTTTCCTCTTTGAACTTTTCTGAGCATCAATTACTTCTATAACAAAAAAATTTAAGGTAGAAAAACACCTATTAAAACACATGTAGCACATTAGGAATACAAAAAAGAAAAGTGTCTGTATCAGTTTGACGAGTTACTGAGGTAACTGTTAGATCCATATCCAGTTTGGCTCTAAAGCTTCCAAAATACTTCGTATGATGTGTGCATATAAACAGCTATAAAACCATTCCGCCTATAAACACTCTTCTTTTTTTTTACTGGAATTCTCCTTCCCCTCATCTCTGAAAGTTTAAATCCTACCCATGCTTCAAGGCCTGACTCAAATGCCAGCTCAGGTTCAGACATAATTACCATTTTTTGATTGCCAGCTCTGTATATAGCATTGCTCTGTGTGCATGTTTTATTTCTTCTCTTCATTGTTTAAAATCTTCATGATAGGGCGCCTGGTTGGCTCAGTTGGTTAAGCAACTGCCTTCGGCTCAGGTCATGATCCTGGAGTCCCGGGATCGAGTCCCGCATCGGGCTCCCTGCTCGGCAAGGAGCCTGCTTCTCCCTCTGACCCTCCCCCCTCTCATGTGCTCTCTCTCTCTCTCACTCTCTCAAATAAATGAATAAATAGGGCGCCTGGTTGGCTCAGTTGGTTAAGCAACTGCCTTCGGCTCAGGTCATGATCCTGGAGTCCCAGGATCGAGTCCTGCATCGGGCTCCCTGCTCGGCGAGGAGCCTGCTTCTCCCTCTGACCCTCCCCCCTCTCATGTACTCTCTCTCATTCTCGCTCTCTCAAATAAATAAATAAATCTTTAAAATAAATAAATAAATAAAATAAAATCTTCGTGATAATCCTGTGACATAGATAGGAGTCCTTCTCATTTATGTATGAAACAATAATAAATTCATTTATTGTTTCATACGTAATGAAACGGGCCTTAGCAGTCATGAGGCTTAATCCATATCATAGTAAGTGGTGGAGGTGCAAGGAAACCAGGTCTCTTGAGTTCGAATCCCAGATTCATTCTCCTGCACTCCTCTACGGACTTCGCGCTGATTTCTCAAACAGAAAGTAGTATTTTCCTCCTCTCAAACCCTTCTAACATGTTGTCAGTGCATCTTAAGACACCCATCAATTTCTGCTTTATTTCAGTTTATTTCAGTTACTCATGTGCAGCCTTGTTTCTCTATATGACAATGAGAACTAAATCTAATAGTTTCAATCCTTGAAGGGCATGAAAATCATCTGTGAACTTCTTTTTTCCAATTTTTTTTTTTGTGGTAAAATACATATGACATAAAAAATGTATCATCTTGATTTTAAGTGTACAACTTAGTAATATTAAATACATTTATAATGTTATGCAAATCATTATCATCTATTTCCTTAACTCTTCTCATCTTGTAAAACTGAAACTCTACCCGTTAAAAAATAACTTTCCATTCTCCCCTCCTCCAGCCCTTGGCAACCACCATTCTATTTTCTGTCTCTATGATTTTGACTACTCTAACTACCTCACATAAGTGAAATCATACAGTATTTGTCTTTTTGTGACTGGTTATTTCACATGCATAATGTTCTCAAGGTTTATTCATGTTGTAGAATATGTGAAATTTTTCTTCCTTTTGAAGGCTGAATAATATTCCATTGTATTTATATACCACATTTAGCTTATCAATAGACATTCGGGTTGCTTCCATGCTTTAGTAATTGTGAATAATGCTGCTGTGAACATGGTATACAAATATCTCTTCAAGAACCTGTTTTCAATTTTGGGGGGTTATATACTCAAAAGTAGAATTGCTAGATCATGTGGTAATTCTATTTTTAATTTTTTTGAGGAACCACCATACTGTTATCCACAGGAATTACATTATTTTACGTTCTCACCAACAGTGCACAAGGGTTCCAATTTCTCTACATCCTCACCAACATTTGTTATCTTCTGTCTTTTTTTTTAATTATCTGTTTTTTTTAATTTTTTTCTTTTTAAAGATTTTATTTATTTATTTGATAGAGACAGAGATAGTGACAGAGAGAATGAGCTGGGAGGAGAGGGAGAAGCAGGCTCCCTGCTGAATGGGGAACCTGACATGGGACTCAATCCCAGGACCCCGGGATCATGACCTGAGCTGAAGGCAGACACTTAACCGACTGAGCCACCCAGGCACCTTATTTTCTGTCATTTTGATAGTAGCCATTGTAATGGGTG